>NW_015555757.1:506815-546289 GCF_001515605.1 Sinocyclocheilus anshuiensis
TAAAAAAAACATTATATTATAAAAAAAATCGTTATTATATATATTATGATTTTAATATCACTGTTTTTCTAATTTTAATCGAAACATTATGGTTATTTTTCACAAATGATGAGAAACTGGTGAGAAACTCTTAAAACTATTAAACCAATTTATTTACTGATGAAAGTAAATAAATGCTTTGGCAGTGTTTTAATTTTGGGACCTTCTATAAAATATAGAAATGGTCAGGAACAATTGAACAAAATTATTAATCATTTAACAAAAAACACAGGCACAGCAAGGCTTCTCAGTCCAGATCAAGGTCAGCACCTTTCCATTTGGGGTGAGCCTGGGGTTGACTCCCTCACGGGTCACCTTACCCAATGGAGGCAGCGATACCCTCTTCCTGTGTGAGGCCTTTAGAATGGAGGTTGGCTGAATGCTGCAGGCCAGTGCGAATAGCAATACAAAACAGATTATAGGAAAAATAAAATCAATGTGACAAATCATAGAAAATAAAAATGGAGAAAAATCAACAAATTATTTGCAAAAACAGATGGAGAAATAAAGTGTGAATGTGTGAAGAAACAAATATGTTGTGGATGAAGCCAGTGCAGCATTTCCCTTTAAAAGTTCAATAACCCATATAAAAATATATACAACACAATGTAGAATACAGTATAATATACTAAAATATACAGTATATAACAAGGTCCAAATTTAAGATTTGCCATAACTACTAATGATGGGTGATTTGATTAAATGTACTGGCCATTAAATTTTCTTCCCAGCCACTAATTATTTGTATAAATAATAGAAAGTAAATAAATGCTTTGGCAGTGTTTTAATTTTGGGACCTTCTATAAAATATAGAAATGGTCAGGAACAATTGAACAAAATTATTAATCATTTAACAAAAAACACAGTACAGTGTGAAATAAGTGATTTGTGTCTAAAACAGGTATTGTATGGACACACAGGACTTAAAGTACCATCAACAGGCAATGCAAATGTGACGGGACATAACATGGTTTGATAAGTCTTACCGCTCACTGTCAGATATTTTCTTGCCAAGTTTCTGACAGCTAGTCTTGTCCAGAGTTCTCAACTGCCTGCAAGATGGAAATGATCGAGGCGAGACAGAAAATAAAAGAATGAGGAGTGGATTCACTCAGGACTGGACGGACATTGAATGAAACTTCTATCTAATAAAATGCCATGATGGAGATGGACATGCTACTGGTCCAATGCGCGTGTACCTCTGTGCATCTGGCTTTGCACTGAGGTGGTGTACTGTCTCCTGAGCGGGGAACATAGCCTCCAGAACCCAGCTGATTCATAAGATCACATCAAACACATATGAGTGGCATGGACACATAGACACAGACACACAATGACACAGTATGGATTGATGTTAATGAAACATAATTGCATTACGGCTGAATCATGCCGCTTTGGTTAAGTGGCTAGGTACAAAAGGAAAACATACAATAACATGTACAGTAATTAAGACATATACGAGACAATCTGTGCATGATATGAAACACAGACACTTGACTCTTATGCGTCAGGGGTCACATATGACAAATGTGACGTTTATTCCCTGAAAACCTTCAAACAAAACTTCTGAAATCATTACAATTTCAGTTAAATACAGAGAAAATAAGTGAAGACACATGCAGTGCCCCCAAAATGTATTTGGACACTTAAAATGTCTGAATATCACAGCATTAAATATAAAATATAAAACTAATTTGCATCTGCAAACAAATTATTTTACTTATTTTGTGATAGGTTTTGCCTGAAAAGTGAGCTTGTGGTATTGTTACTTCAAAATAAATCTCAGTTGGTTTGATATTTTGTTATATAATGCAAATATATTCATACATTTTTAAGTGTTAACTTACTTTTTGGGGCCACTGTAAGCGAGACTGTATCTAAATGACAGTACGGAAAAAAAAAACTGTTGTAGAAATCAGTATAAAACTGTAGAAGATAATAACAATGGAATAAATTATAATCTGCAGAAAGAGTTTAGATAAAAAGGACTAAAATACAACCTCATGAAATCCAGAGTAACACAACACACTACACTTCACACCACAAAAGCCACAAGTCACCACATTTTTAAAGCTACTGAGCTGCTGAAAATCTACAAAACACACTAGCGATCACATTGTTGAGCAATAAAATCATGGGGTCGGGTGACAACAAGCTATGGGTCAGAAGCTACAGAAGGCTGGGAGGGTTAGCTACATCCACTATCTAGTCCCATGGCAGAGGGGGGACGGACAGGTTAGAAGAGCAGAGAGGTTTAGCAATAGGACTGGAGGACAGGAGGGATACCTGTCGTCTTCTGGGGAGGCATGCTGAATTAGGATCCTGGGGCTCGTGGGTCTGGTACGGGGCAGAGACTGGGTGCTCCTGCGTGAGTGTGTGCGTGTGTGATCCACCAACACCCAAAGAGTTCAAAGTGGAGATGGAAGAAACACGGGAGGTCAATATAGAGACTGTGGCAATGATAATCTCAAACATACAAGAAGATGCACAGATTCAGGGGACTCATTTTTGACAATTCTCCACCTACAGTGGTTGGATTAATGCTCCCAAAAACGCAAAACAGAGCTATCAGTCCATAAGAGTCATTGGACGCTAACAGAGCAGTGCAAAGTGGGTGACCAAAGGTGGTATGTCACTTTGACATTAACATTAACATAGACACACTGGGTTTTATTCACTAATAATTGCATATACAGTAAGTGTTCTAATTTGACAGTATGTGCTCAGAAAAAAGTTCTCACGGAAAATTTGACATATTTACAAAAAAATTATTCTGAGTCTATTATTCTAAACGAGGGAGAATATGCTAGCATTTAGCATTAGCATCATTTGAATAATTAAATAATCAAAGAATCCTGAAAAAAAAAAACATGTTTCCACAAAAATATTAAGCAGCTCAACTGTTTCCAACTTTACTCCAAGACTTGAGTAACGACTAACGACTGCTGAAAATTCAGCTTTGCCATCATAGGAATAAATTACATTTTAGAAAAGAGTTATATTATTTCACAATATTACTGCATTTGTTGCATTTTTAATCAAATAAATGCAGCCTTTGTGAGCTTAAGAGACTTCTTTCAAAAACATAATAAACCCTAACAACCCCAAACTTTTTAAATGTATAATTTATATAAACAATAAACTTAACAAATTTCATGTTTTAATGCAACAAGGATTTGTATGTGTGTTTTAGTTTGATCTAAAATTTTATCCTAGATTAAAAAAAATTCAGATTTCTGTGTTTGCACACTGGTTTTAAGCAAAACATATTGTGTATGTGTGTTGTGTATGTGTATACACAATAGTAAATAAGACCCAGTGATTGTTGTGTTCAAAGGGCATCAAAAAGGAACATTCTAAGAGTGTCCTTTAATGTATGTGAATGATATTAATGGCAAATTCACCAAAACTGAAATAATCCAATTCAAAATAAAGAGTGTACCTGTCTCGTTCAGGTGAATTGGAATTAGAACCTGGTCTCAGACAGTTGGTACTAGCACTTCTAACCCTGTCAAGAGAGGGCTGTAGATCACTAGGGTCACAACATGCCATCCAATGGAGAAAGAAGAAGGAAAAAGGAGGAAAGGAAGATGACAAAGAACAAAAAAGTTAGGTCCAAAATAAAATAAAAAGCAAACCTGTAAGAGCTGCTAAAATGGTGAGCGAGATAATGGTTGAATTTTCTGCTAATGTTCTGAACGAGGAGCTGCTGGATGTTTATATGTACAGGTGCATCTCAATAAATTAGAATGTCGTGGAAAAGTTCATTTATTTCAGTAATTCAACTCAAATTGTGAAACTCGTGTATTAAATAAATTCAATGCAGACTGAAGTAGTTTAAGTCTTTGGTTCTTTTTAATTGTGATGATTTTGGCTCACATTTAACAAAAACCCACCAATTCACTATCTCAACAAATTAGAATATGGTGACATGCCAATCAGCTAATCAACTCAAAACTCCTGCAAAGGTTTCCTGAGCCTTCAAAATGGTCTCTCAGTTTGGTTCACTAGGCTACACAATCATGGGGAAGACGCCAAAATCATCACAATTAAAAGAACCAAAGACTTAAACTACTTCAGTCTGTGTGCATTAAATTTATTTAATACACGAGTTTCACAATTTGAGTTGAATTACTGAAATAAATGAACTTTTCCACGACATTCTAATTTATTGAGATGCACCTGTAGATATATATGGGTTTAGGGTTTACATGTTCGACCCCTTACCTAATGGTGATCTTGTCTGTGAACCTAAGAACTCGGCGTGTGACTGTACGTTGAGTGCCAGTGACTACAGACAGCCATGACTGACTTAAGGCATGCAGGAAGTGTTGAGCTGAACACAAACCAAGGCCAAACAAGTGTAAACAAAAGCAAACACAAGTTACAGAAATAGAAAACATACTGAAAGACAAAAAAAAAAAAACACATTATAAAATTTAATCACATGACCATGCTTTCTGTGGAGACTTGTTGGATGTTTAACACTGTGGTCCAACCTTGGGAAAGGGAATGCTAAAGGATAGTTTTCTCCAGGAATTATGAACCTACTTGGTTTGGACAGGCACATAGCTTGTTGCTGGAAACACGTCCCATTGCGCCTGGTTAGAACATGGCAAAAGATGTTTATAGCTACCAGTGATTTACTGTCTAACTCTTCAAATAAATTATATCTTTTAAATTACAGGTGCTACTATAAACATCCACAGAAACCAGAACACCACAGTCAGATTCACATTCACACAGCACTCACATTTACTTACCATCTTAACACCTAACAGTGGCAGATTCCCATAGGATTGTCTTTATTTCAATTTCCAGCTGAATGACTACAATACTATACTATGTGTTTGCATATGATGATGTTGACAATGCAAATATGCTGTTTTATGGACCCTTGTGAAAACGTACACTTTAGCATATTTATAAAAGAGCACTTGTGCCAGAAATAATATTCTTAAAAGAATATTAAAATTAAAATAAAAGAATATACTTAAGTGTGAACTGAATGTGTTTTCATACACTTCATTGCATGTTAATTGCAATTAAATGAAAATTATGTTATTGTGTTACGGTTTAAATTTATATTACATGCAATTAGCCAAACTTTAGAGTGCTTATTTAACCCACTTAAATAAGACTGAAATACATTATATGCAATTTCATAAGTACTTCTACTGTCTTTGAAATATGAATGAGTAAATACTGTGTCAGACTTTGACAATGATAAAAAAATATATATTCACCAGCATACTGTATATTGCATTAGCTAATCCATAATAAAAGTGCTCTGGAGATCTGAGTGAGTTTGAGCGTCACAGATGCTATAAAATCCTCATTAGTCAGAAAGGATGCCATGGCTTAAGTGTTCGTTTTTGGCCGCCTTACCTGTAAATATCCTTATGAATTCCATTGACTAATAAAGGCATCTTTGGAGGCAAAGTGCTTCTGTGCTTAGATGAACTCCTGCCAACATTACATTAACATGCAAAATGGAAACAAAAGATGTATCAAAATCACAGCTGTGGTTAGTCCACTGAAACAGCAAAGAAATGTCAAAGGTCACTCATGCAAACATGCAAAGATCAGTCCAGAGGCAACTCCCTCATTCTAGATCATCTTTTTTTTCTTGTCAAACACGCTCGTAATTTAATCGAGGTCAGTAACGAACGGAATAAAAATAAACATGTCAAAATTACACTTGAGCAGAATGAGATTGTTATTTTGAGAAAGCAAACGGTTGTCATGACGACGTATGTCTTTTAGGCTATACGCCAAAAGCTAGTGGAAAGTTCCGCTTGTAATGTTTCTTGTCAACGAGCTGCTCTGAAATATTAGAGTGGAGAGGCGAAGAGCTTGACAAGAAGTGTTTGGGGAGAGAAACTGGCATCAACACTCAACGCTGCTTTAATTAAATGGAATAAACTTCAGGCTATGCGAACGATACAGATACAAGGAGTCTTTTCAAAACGAAAATGATATTACCAGTGCTTATGAGACCAAGATTATTATTACATTGATTTACACAGTAATCTGAATATAACAATGGTATAATTCACAGACTGGTAGTTCAATTCTGGCCTTTTCTTTACCTTTGGGTGTGCAGACACTCTGCGCTTCTACCCCGCATTGATCTGTGTATCAAGATGACCTCACTGCAATTACCATGGAGATGGAGGACACATAAGAAAATTAACAAAACAGAACAAAAAACAAGCAAACATAAAAGAAAAAATGCGCACCAGTAAGTGAGTTAGAAGAGGAAGGGTAACAACCTTTAAAGCCAGAATAATACACAAAGGTTAAAAAGACATGTCTTCCTGTACGATCATCTATGTCCATTCAAACCCTTCAGTGATGCTCAATCCTTTCAAAAACAAACCTTCCATGAATCACTGGTGGTTTGGCTCTAACCCACCTTCTGAAAATAGTGTAAGGCCTTTGTAGGTTAGCAAGTCTCAAAAACTCATTTTAAAGGCATTCCAGAAACAGTACTTTTATGGAAGAAAATGAAGGCACATGGAAGTGATTATTCTTTTAGCACACACTAAGGCACACTTGTTCACACTTGCTTGGGCCCACAAATTTCTATTTACCTGTCATCTACGTATTCTCTCTCTTGCACACGGGCACGGTCGTGGTTGCGTGTTGGGGAACGGGATCGCCGGCTGTGCTGGACCTCATCCAGACTCCTTAGAGAGAAAACAGGGTTTAATGCAGGTTACAATTATTTGATAAATGATAAATCCTAAAAATAGCTAGGGACATACCTCTGTGCAGGGACGTTGGCTGGGCGGGACCGTCCCCTGCTCTCTTCATCTCTGTGTGGGGACACGGACCGTGAGCGATACTGAGTTGGCCTCTGCTGATCTGGAACCTCTAATGTTGTCGCCCGGTCTCGGCCTCTGTCTCTGTCTCGGTCCCGTTCTCTTTCTCTGTCCCATTCTCTTTCTCTTTCTCTTGATCGGTTTTCTGTAGCTGTGATGACACAAAGACAAAAAAAAAAAGTAAAGAAAAATTTTAGAAAAGCCTGTCTGGAAAATTCAGATTTTGCTTTTTGCAGTCATTGGTCTTGGCAAATCACATTCCCCATGTCAGAAACCCTCCAAAAAATAAAAGAATTGACATAATGTGTTAGCCCATATTTAACAAAACATGCCAGACAATTAAAATACCTTGTTCATTCTCCTTATATCTATTTTTGAACGATGTGTGCTTTTGACAGTGGGAATCTCCATTTGAGTCCTACAGATATATATGTACACACACTACTAGTCAAATCAGTCAAATCGAAAATTAAAAATATATTTATTTATTTTTCTATTTTTGGTTACTTCAAATTTTTTATACAATGACATTTTTTAGGTATTTTTTTACAACAAAGCGGAACATAACAGACCAATATTGGCTTAGTGACAAAAAATTCATTCAATATTTAAAAAAAATTTACTTCCTCATTAAATAGCAAAGTAATGAAAACTGAAAGAATATAAGGAGTTTTTTTTCTTTTTTCAACTGAAATAGTTTTTTCACACCAGTTTTTCCAATAAAACGACAGAATATAACTTCACTGCTAAAATCATACTAATAATATTTAGATTTTTAAAATCAAAATGAATAATTAAAAAAAACTGTAAATGTAACATTTAAAAAAATTCAAAGGTGGCCATGAGAAGAAAAAAAAAATCACTGCCCTATAAGACTATATCCACTATATTTATAATTACAGTATGCTTATGTGGTTTGGAGAATGAAGTCAAGGTATGTCACAAAGGCATTGCACCACAAAGACGTGTCATTTTCTAACTTCTACCATGCAGAGGCAAATTAAAATGTGTAGCACCACCGAGAGGAAGCAGTCCTCCTGTTTACTAATTCGTTTTCCTAATTTTCCCACTGTGATCATGCATATGTGATAGAGTGCATAATGCTGCAAGTCTAAACTACTAACTATACTACAGAGAAAAGCACTGAAGACAGAACACATTTTAGATAGTTAGTGTCTCCCCCAAATAGAAGAAGCACCACTTCATATTCATTTTATGCACTTAATAGTACCAGAATAGTTAGTTTATTAGTATGGGATGAATGAAACATGCCAGCTGTGTAATGATGGTGATCGGTGAATTGTCTCCAGCACAACAGCGGTGACTTCCAAAGGAAGGGAAGGCCTGCTATTGGTTGCTTCTCTCTTTTGGGGTACTATAATGCACAAAGTACAGAGAAGTGCCAAGGTTGGCATTGCCTTGGACCCTCCCACCCACCTGTGGCGACTATGCCAATACCATCATCATAATCAGTTTCTGTAATACGCTGCGAGCCTGCACAGACAGATATACACACAGGGATAGATGTACAGACAGACGCGGAGATACAGACGCAAACAAATGCACACAAAGCACTGTTGGAATAATCCATAGTTAGGCAAGCAAAGGTATACAGAAATAACCTAGCATACTAAAATATGTATTGTGGACATACTGTACCCATGGGCCACACTCCTACACACTAACTCACAGGCAGCACGGTTCAAAAACATACCTCCTCATGAACGTACAGACATGAAAACCTCGAGACAATGGCAAAAATATTAATGATACTGGATGAATTTCAGGACCTTGACCTAAAAGATATGTTGATGTTTAACTAATGTTTGATTATTGTCTTTCACCTACTTATGTATAGTTTAGTAATTGTGAAATTATGATAATTTCTCTGACTTGATTTAACATTTTAGAAAGTGAAGGCAAATTTCCTCTATTTTAATCGAACTGCCCACATCCTCTTCAGCTTATGGTAAATCTTGTGAAACACTGAGGGGGCGAATTCACTAAACGATTGTGCCACACAACTGAGCAGCATTTCAATGCAAAACTCTGCATCTTATTCATATACCGCTCACATTTAAGCAAAATGTACACTACTGTTCAAACGTTTGGGATCAGTAAGATTTTTTTTCTTAATTAATACTTTTATTTATCAAGCATTTTTCTATTCATCAAAGAATCCTAAAAAATGTATCCAGGTTTCCACAAAATTTCAATATTGTTTTTAACTTTGATAATAATAAGAACTGTTTCTTGAGCACCAAATCTATATATTAGAATGATTTCTGAAGGATCATATGACCCTGGAGACTGGAGTACTGACTGCTCAAAATTCAGCTTTGCCAACACTTAAATAAACTACATTCTAAAATACATTAAAATTGAAAATAGCAAATTTAAATTGTAATAATATTGCACAATATTACTGTTTTTACTTTTTTTTTCGATAAGAAAAATGCAGCCTTTGTGGGCATAAAAGATTTCTTTCAAAAACACCCCCAATTTTTTAATAATACTGTATATAGCTTATACAGTGCTGCACTATGCATATTTAAATTAAGCCACCTACTTTCTATGCAGATGAGGCTAATTAACTAGTACCGCCCATGAACAATTGATGGTACAAAAATTTGTTTACATTTCCTATTGATCACGGTGGCAGTAATTTATCAAATTATGATCAAGCGATGTGGAAGAGTATGGTGGTCGAGAGAGCTCAGCGCGCTGCGAATGAAAAAAACACATGCAAATAAAAAAAAACATCAGCAAATTAAAAAAAACATCTTCATCAGTTTGACAACACATACGCTGCAAAGGCTCACAACACAACCAAATACAGAAAAGCGATGCAAGTGGCACAGACCACAACGGAAATGTTTCAAGGGGACCCCAACAACCCTTACGAAAATTAACCATGGTTTTATTATAGTAAAAGTGTAGTAATGATGTTTTTGGCGTTTACAATTTTACCATTACATTTGTGTAACCACACAAATACCATGGTTAAACTGTGGTTAGTGTAATTTGTGATTACCATGGTTTAACTATAGTAACCATGTTTTTTTAAATAGAAAAACCATTCGTAAGGGAAGTTGTAAAAGTAAGTTAGCCAGCTTACATAACGTTTCACAGTTACAGTAGGCTAATTGTATATTTCTTCAGCTTATTTAGGCTAATAATATAGATCCTAGGGAATCATATGATCAGGATGTTAAAAAAAAAAAAATCTCACCTTTCAGAGTAGACACTGAAGCGTGTCCCAGCCAGGTTCGTCACTTGTTGTGGTTCCCTTATACTTTTCCGATGTGGTCTGTGCATATTTGCTGCATGTTTCTGTTGCAAGTTTTTGCAGTGCGTTTCTGTATTTGATCGTGTTGTGAGTATTTGCAGCGCATGTGTCGTCAAACTGATGAAGATGTTTTCTTAAATTGCTGGTGTTTTTTCTATTTGCATGTGTTTTTTTCATTTGCAGCGCGCTGAGCTCTCTCGGCCACCATAGACGAGTGTTATAATTGGACACATATCCAGTTATCAGGTGCTGATAGCTCACAGCGCTTGCAAATAAACAGCAGGATTGACAGATGAAATTAAAATCATTCTTACTAAATTCCTCCCTATGAGAGAAAAAGCACTTAAACAAAGTGATTCTGTGTGTTCAACCTTTTCAGATCACATCCCCACCAGTGAGGCCTTCCACTTACGCTGCAGCTTTTTGGTGGGTGTTTCAGTGTGTCCGTGTCTGCGGGGCAGGTATGGCGACGGGTGTGGCAGTGGGATGGAAGAGACGTCATGTGTCTGCAGCTTGTACCAGTGAGGCTTATCATCCAACAGGGCAGTCTCCAGCTCGATTAGGATCTAGGTTTAAAGACAGGAGAAACCGCAGACAATCAGGTGTGATACTGTACGAATGTTTTCACAGAGCAATTCATGTTGTGAATAAATGGACAAAGTTTACATATGCTTCATACTTCTCCCAGAAAGTCACTCTCCTCATCTTGTATTCTGGGTTGGTCCCACACAGTAATCTCCAGCATGTGTTCTCTGAAATCCCGGCGATGGACATGAGAGTACACAAATGTCTGGTTCCACTTGGGCTCCAGACTTTTCTTCACTGTCTTCGTCCTTCTCTTGCTCTTATCACTAAAGTAAAACAAATATACACATAAAACATTACAACGAGAACATTAAAACTTGATGCACATATAAGCAATGATCAGAAACAAAAAAAAATCATACATTTATTGGGAAATTTGTTTGATCTACACTATCGTTCAAAAGTTGCAGGTCAGTAAGATTTTTTTAAATGGTTTTCTTTAAAAAGATTTTTTTAAATATATACTGTATTTAAAGAAGTTTAAAGTTTAAAGAAGTCTCACCAATGAAGCATTTATTTGATAAGATACACAGTAAAAACAGTAATATACTGAAATATTATTGCAATGCAAAATATAAATTGCTAAAAATATATATTGCTATTTTAACATTTTAAAATGTGATTTTTTTTCACATATGATAGTGAAGCTGAATTTTCAGTAGTCATTACTCCAGTGTCAAATGATCCTTAATAAATCATTCTACACTCTGATTTTATGCTCAAGAAACACTTCTTATTATATTATTAAAGTAAGCACTTGTGCAGCTTCGAAACTGTGATACATTTTTTCAGGATTTTTTTGATGAATAGAAAGTTCAAAAGAACAGCATTTATTTGATCAATTTAATGCAATTTAAATCAATTTAATCCTTATTGAATAAAAGCATTAATTTCTTTAAAAAAATCTTACTGATCACAAACTTTTGAACGGTAGTGTATAGGCATGTCACAATAAAAAAAATGTCTGTAGTCGATACAATACTGAATTTCTTGACACTAAAACTGACACCACAGGAAAAATCTGACATACCTTCTATCAGGCAGGAAGTACATTTTGACATAGGGGTTTCTGGGTCGTCCACCCGATCTGGGTGGCAGGTCTATAGCCTGCAATACGTTCACTATCAGCTGATGGTCGACCTTATCGAACCACATTTTCACCTGCAAGACATAAATACATAAACAGCTAATAAACAAAGACTCTAAGCACAACATTGTGAATGTACATACTTCGGTATGTACTGACCGACAGCTGTCCAGGCAGTAGCTGAGGGGCATCTCTAAGACCACTTGGGCTGGAAGGGGACAAGACAGATATAGAGGGTCTTTCCATCTTCTGTGATTCGAAGGAACTTGAACCTGCTGCAGAGGGACAAGAACAAACAAGTGTTGAAAACATCAGAGTAATGTTTGCATATAAAAAAAAAAGTATTTAAGAGTTCACATTTGATTCATGATTCATTTGATTCAGTACATACTAGATTCTAACGGAGGGTGTGATGTTTCTGGTATTCGTGGTGTATCACTGAAACAAAAAGATCACAAATCCATACATTACTATTCAAAAGTCTGGGTCGTAAGATGTTTATAAAAGAAGTCTCTTATGCTCATCAAGGCTGCATTTATTTACATAAAATACAGTAAAAAGTAATGATATGTGACCCTGTCTGTGAAATCCAGGCTAAAGTCTTAAAATCTAATTATGAGATAACAAGCATCGAAGTTTGATTTCAACCATTAATTTCACTATGTTTCAATCTTTGACATGGCCTTACTCAGTCAATATTAAAGATATAAAGGTTATATTTTCACAGAATGTTTTACATCTTTATGAAATATGATTTTATGTAGAAAACAGTAAATCACAAAAAAAATGACTTTAGCTGGGTTTTCACAGGCAGGGTCACATATCATAAATATTATACATTTGAAAATAACTGTTTCTATTTTTACACGTTTTAAAAGGTAATTTATTCCTTTGATGGAAAAGTTACATTTTCAGCAGCTATTACTCCAGTTATCAGTGTCACATTATTCTGCAGAAATCACTGTAATACTGATTTAGTGCTCAAGAAATATTTCGTATTATTATTCATGTTGAAAACAGATCTGCTGCTTAATATTTTCTGTGGGAACCATTATGCACTTTTTTTCAGGATTCTTTGAAGAATATAAAGTTCAAAAGATCAGCATTTATTTGAAATAGTATTAGTATTTAGTAGAATTTGTAATATTATACATGTCGTTATATCCACTTTTGATCAATTTAATGTATCCTTGCTGAATAAATGTATTAATTTCTTTTTCAAAAAGAAAAAAAAAATGAACTGACTCTAAACTTTTGAATGGTAGTGTATTTAGGCATTTAAGCCACATTTAATGTATGAATATTTTTGTATTATATAACAAAATATCATATATAGTGTCATTTATTTTGAAGAAATATAGCACAAACATGCATTTGAAGTTTGTTAGGTACTAAATGATAAAATGTTAGATAAATTGCTCAAAATATATTTTTGACGAGTTTATTTTCAGAAAAGCTCCAGCATAATTTGTTTAGCAAACATTTTAAGTGCAATTTAGGTGTCCAAATATTCTGTATACACTGTATACAAAAATCAACAGCCAGAGGTTACAGAATTAAGGTGTGCATCACAAGCTCTTTATAAGGGCTTTTAGGGACATGAATTCAGAGATGAGGTCCAAAAAAAAAAATTTTAAAAATCACATCATCTCCTAGACTGTGTTTTACTTGCAGCTAAGATTTATACACACTTTGCAAGTGTTTGGAGAGAAATCAATGAATGCAACTTTTTAAAGAGGTGGGAGGACAGAGCAATGAGTATAATGGCTTACAGTGAAAACACAATACAGACAAAGTTAAACATCTATTGCACAGCTATTCAACTCCACTCCAAACACTCGTTTAAAGGGTTAGTTCACCCAAAAATGAAAATTCTGTCATTAATTACTCACCCTCATGTCGTTTCAAACCTGTAAGACCTTCGTTCATCTTCGGAACACAAATTAAGATATTTTTGATGGAATCTGAGAGCTGTCTGACCCTGCATAGACAGCAATACGTAGCGCCATTTTGGAGAGTATCCGCTGGATGTAAACAGTGTATGCTGTTCTGTGTCAGCTGCATCACGCCGGATCTGTTTCCTACATTGTTGTGATTTGATCTGAATGGAAACGCCCAACTAGAATAAATTCTTAAAGGGGTCATGAAATGGAGAATCAAAATGTTCTTGATATTTGGACATATAAGAGGTTATTTTACAATAAAAAAAAATGTAATTTTCAAAACGAATTCCCCATTTTAAAATATGATTTTTTTTTACCCCTCTAAAACAGCAGGGTTTGAAATCGGGACAATCATGATGTCACATCGTGATACTGCTGTTAGGTAAAGAAAGACCTTTTTGATGCAAAAAGCTTTGCAAACTTTATAAACTAACCTCAAGAAACAGAATATAAAAATAGAAGTAACCAATTGTATCTAAATTACGATTGTTTTTGATGACAAAACCATACTAAGATTATAAGTGCACCGCAAGAAACTTTATAAAATAATTTACAAAATGCATTTAATGACCCCTTTAAAAATAGTTTGGGTGCTTTGCCGTTAGTCAGATACCCAGTAAGGTGTGTGATGGACGACTTACCCTATTGGCCTTGATACTACTAATTCAACTTGTGGTTCTGTTTGGGAATTCAAGATGATATTGTAAACTTCTTTCTTGGTTAATCCTGGTAATGATTTACCATTCCACTGAAGCACTTCATCACCTACAAACAGCCAAAATGTGTTGTCAGACTAAATTCCACCATTGATTTCTTAAAATAGACATTTTACTGATTAAACACACTCATTAAACATTAAATTCAATTAAGTTAAGACTGTCAATTAAGTGTGCAAATTTAGCAGTAGAGTAATGTAAGAAGTAATTTAAGCTTGAAATATAACCATGTTTTCACAACAGAATGCAGACAATATGCAAACAATACACTGACTTCTAAACTTTTGTGGTCTATGTTTACTCATTTGTCACAATAATTAATCATCTTCATTTGCGGTCTTTTCTTTACAAATACTGGTATATGCCAGTGGTTCTCAATCTGACTCCAAGGCCCCCCATTGCCCACAACATTATTCAAGAGCTCTTAGTTTCTGTACAGAAGAAAATAACTTTCAGGTTTTTCACTCTTTTTAAACAATGCCTTTACATGACTCTTCCAGTCGTTTGCGATTTCCTGGATAAGGATTTTTACAAATATTTTTACTCACAATTTCTACCTGATCAAATAATTTAGAGCTTGGCAGATGTACACAATGTATATTATTTATAAAAAATATCCAAGGTGTTTTAAGATTTTATTAATTTACATGACTGAATTTAAATCAGTTTTAAAATTCTCATATATCCAGATTTTCCAAGACTTTCAAAGAAAACAAAGATAAGTTAAGGGTGATTTATATACACATATACATATACATATACATATATATATATATATATATGGTTTTTTTTATCTTTGATTTTAACTTATTTTAATGCTTGTTTTATCTCAATTTTAAATTATTTGAAGTCATCTTAAGGCCACCTTAGAAGTTTGCTAGTGGGTAATATATGCATCCATATTATGATTAATTTGCTAAATCAGTGTATGAGGTAATTTATTTGATTACACTGTTTAATCAATTAACAGTCCTAGTTTTTTAAGTAACAAACTGTGAGAGGTTCTGGACTCACCGGCCCGCAGATGACCCACCACATCAGCTATACTTCCTTTCTTGACTTTGGTGATGAAGGCCCCAAGTCTCCCAGTTTCTGTAATCTTCCCCCCGACCACCTGTACCCGTACAAATCATTTAAAGATGGGTAAAGTCTACAGAGAATTCATAAAAGCCACAAAACCTATTGTGCATATCTAGTGCATTGTTTATTTGTTTTTGTTTTTTCCTTTTTTCGTACATTGGCCCATGACATGGTGTAGTTGTTGACTTCATAACAGTCAGGAGAGGAACTTGTGTTTATACGGTATGTTTATGCGAGTTGCTTTCCCCTTACCTTTAGCCCTAGCAGAGACCCAGCCTCTTTTGGCATGGCTGTTCGCTTGTTCAAAGTGATTCGGCCAATTAAATGATCACCTTCCTTGGAGGGCTGCCATGTAACCGGATGCTAAAGAGAACAAGGCAGAGATTAATCCCATCAGAGAAAGTACCATCCCATTACATCTAACCCTTACCTCACCTTCACACTCATGCGCATTCACACACACAGACACAACCAGGGTTATTATAGCTAACAGAAACTAAAATTAAAACCATAAAAACCATGTTCATTTAGTTTCACTTGGTGTACTAAACAAACTAAAACTGAAATAAAAATTTATAAAAACTATATAGATATATATATAAAAAAAAAAGCACAGCACAACAAAAAATTACTAAAACTAAAAGGAAAAAAAAAACTAATTCAAAATATTTAAAAAAAACTATATTATTTTAATTATACTAAATAACACTGTACATAATTCATGAGTGTTCTCTGTCACTTTAAAGTTATAAAAACAAAGCTTAAATTCTTAATTTAAAATTATCTCAACTGCTCTGTGTACCAATAAGTACACATGAACTAGACGAAATGACTAGCAACATGGGCACTATCACTATTTAAACTGAACTGAGCTGGATGATGACATCACTGAATTCAATGATGAACTGTCTTTAACTGAAAAATGAGTGTTTACGATTGTCATTTTGCATTATTGACACTATTTTCCTAATTAATGCTGTTCAGTTGCTTTGACACAATCTGTATTGTTAAAAGCGCTATATAAATAAAGGTGACTTGACTTGACTTAATTAAGCAAAGCTTAATTCACCTTCCTGATCATACTGTAAATGATTGCAAAAGAAAATGTTATTCTAAAGAAGTCATTCTAATACTTTTTCAAAAAGTTAATTTTCTACTTCTGTCACTCAAGACCACACAAATGCTATGCTATGCATAACTTCATGCATTTCCTAGGAATTAAACCCATGACCTTGGCAATGTTAGTGCTTTGATGTTTGAGCTACAGTGACATATGCAACAAATACATTCCAATTGATTTACAATTGATAGTTCTGCCATACATTTTCTTCTCAAAAAATATCACATCCTGGAAGTAAAATGGTCGGTAAACATCAATTCATGTTGAATTTTAAATGATTATAGCACAAAGTGGGAAAAGACTTACATGCCACGCAGTGGGGTCCAGTGGACAGCACTCCCAGTCCCCTAAAACACACACACACACACACACACACACACACACACAAATGTTCATAGAGTTATACTATACATATGTTGACTATGTGAGCTGCCACCTTACACTAGCCAAAGTCCATCTCTAAACCTGCTCTGTTTATGCTTAATGAATATCTGAGCCCCAAAAAGGCATCTGCAGCCAAGATCTCATGCTGAAATATGTTCTGCTTTGACCCACCTGCAGAGCAAGATGGAGAACTGGGATTGTGTTTGTTAATTTGTTTAAGAGCTACATTTAGTCCCCAGACAGGGGAAGCAATGCTGACACCAAAGCTGAATATACACTCCCACACAGACAGACACACACAGGCACATAGGGACAGTCTCAGCCCTTTCTGTGACGTTGGCCTTCTATTTAATGTTGGCATGTTATATGGATGAGTGCATTGTGCATACGGGTTTCTGGACTGTTTTCCGGTTGTTTTTGAGCACCTGGGGTATCGAGCATGACGCACAGAGGGTGAGAAGTGCTCAAATTGTCATCCGAAAAACAAAAATAGATTGAAAAAATTAATTGTTGCTAGAGACAACAGATTTGAATTACTTTTAGTCAGCTCTTAAAATGTTCAATTAAAAGTAGGGCGATTCATCTGCGATTTTGAACGTGATATTGCGTAGCTTGTCAGCAAACTACGGCTCTGTGTATTAAATGCCGCTCCATTTGAAAGCAGGTGATGGAGATTTCACAGAACCGGCTTTACTGCCGAGATGCGCATGACAATCGCATGCGATTTATCGTGCAGCCCTAATTAAAAGTGTAATGTACTTTCAGTTGGCCAGTTGCTTTTATATGGACAAATGTTCAATAAATACTGTAAGTTGTATTTGCTAAGAGAAGCATCACTTTTATTATTGCTGATACTTTTTTTTTAACCTTGTGAATTATGATAAGAGAGAGAGAGAAAAAAAGAAACCTTGAGACCTGGATAGCTTACTTACAAGTATGTCAGGGAATCTTCATAGGTTAGTTTTTTTAAGGAAGGCACTAACCCAGTTCTGAGCAGGGTTGTCCTATAAAAAGTTACTCTAAATAAAAATGTTAATCTCTGGAAAGCAACAAAATTCAACTATCACTCCTGAAAGTTTTAACAGCTAAAAAAAAAAAACAGCCCAGAAAAACATTTTCAGCACAAAACAATGAGCAACTTACAAAAGCAACATGCATAAATCATAATCAAATGCCATGAAGTAATATTAAGTAGAAGAGGCCTGCATGAAGTAATATTAAGTAGCTGTCTAAGGGTATAAATATTTAATATATTGCTTGTTGCATGGTGGATTGGTCCCCTGTGTGGGCTTTTATCTAAGCTTTGTACTTCTCATTCACATGACCTCCAAAATATAGTGCTTAGCAAATAAATATTTCATTAGTACATAGTTTCACGTTGCAACATTCAGTATGTATTGTTACACAATTATATTATTCTACCAAAGAGTGATAGATAGGTGCTTCCTCAACTATAGGCACTTATACAATGCTTGCTCTTCAGTAGAAACAGAAAAATTAAAATTAAAATAAAAAAATCAAATCAAGAAATCAAATATATCAACCTCTGATAGATTAAACTGCACACAGTTAAACATTTTTTACCCACTTCTGTACAACTGAAAAATAACAGTTTTTTTTTTTTTAGTTTAAAGTTCAAATTATACATCCATTCTTTGGGAATTAATAACAGAACCAATATATTAACTTTAAATAGCAAAAGTATGAGGTGTCAACTTGAATTGTTCAGTTCCTATTCTTTAGAAGAAAGAGTTGATTCTCTTACCTGTTGTTTCTGTTAAACCTGATGAAATGTTGCACAGATAAGAGCAAGCTTGTGTTCTGTTCAACCTCTTCTCAGTCTCCTGTTCTCTTATTTTAAGTCTCTCATTCCTTCTCCTATAGTCTGTCTTTCCTAGTCACCCCACAATGTTTACATTTCACCCCTGGCTTGTGTTAATACACTGACCTTTTAAGTCTGTGTTCAGTCAGTTTGCCAGGCTAACAGCCCAGTGTAACCTCCTCTCCTTTACAACCCAAACATCAACCAGTCAAAGCCAGTGAAAAAGTATTCAGCGCATACCATCTCCTTTATAAGTATCCACTGTAGATACACTGTAAAATACTGTTTTTAAGACTTGGATATGTAATTTATTAGTATGTAAATTAGGTATTCAGCCTTTTACACACAAAAAAGAAAAAAAAACAAGATTTTCACTTTCACTTAATAAAACAAATAAATAATCTATCTATCTATCTATCTATCTATCTATCATTATTTTATGTTTTTTAATTCACTATACCGTTCCGAAGTTTGGGGTCAGTGAGACTTTTTTTTTTTTTATGAATACATTTATTCAGCAAAGATGCATTAAATTGATCAAAGTGTCAGTAAAATCATTTATAAAAGATTTCTATTTAAAATAAATGCTGTTCTTTTGAACATTCTATTTACCAAAGAATCCTTAAAAAAATGTATTTCTGCAAAACTATTGTCAACATTGAGCACCAAATCAGCATTGTCGAATGATTTCTGATCCTAAACTTTTGAACAGTTGTGTATATATAAAATGTCAAATTATTTTTTTCAGTATGTTTTATAAAGTATATCTTCTCAGCGGACTTCCTGCTGTACATTTATGGGCGATCATTGTTGAAAACAATGTTGAAAATTGTTGAAAAACCATTTGCACACAAAGCAAATGAAAAGCCTTGCAGCATTTAAAAGAAGTTATGCAACCTCTTGATAGTCACCGCTAATCGATTTGCGTGTTGCAAAAATTACTAAATTCATCAATCAAACCAAATATTACATTCGTATTGATGATGGTTTCCTTTTCTGAATCATGGAGGTCTGTGTTTATGCAAACCCATGATTAAATGTATCAATTATACAAAAGCAGGTATCTATCTGACCCACCTCTCTCGCTGACGCTCTCAATCTCCACATCTTCACAACTGGTGTATTCTGGTGTCGAACCGGCCTCTTCCTCCGAGCTGCTGACAGACATCCGCCTCTTGTTTCCGCCCCGTTTGCTCTTGTAGGGGCGGGGCGGGGGTGGTCGTAGAGACTCCGATTGGTCAGAGCTGAGCGAATCATTGCGCAGCATGCTCTCAGCTTTTTGTCGTGTTGATTTGCGCAGCAGCGCATCCGAGCTGGGGTCCAAATGGCTCGGCTGCAACTTCCTGTCCCATTCCTGAGGCTCCCTGAGCTCAGGTGGGCCTGCGGGCATGGCAGGGCCCACCCTGAACCCCGGAGCGGGCGGCTGTGGGGCGTGGTTTGTTTTAGGAGGAGGACCCTGCACAATAGGCGCACCCTGCAAACCTTTACCCCCCGCGGTCCTTTCTGGGGCGTAGGCCTGCTGCTGGCCCTCCAGCGAGGCCTGCCGCCCATCTGCCCATCTCCGTGCACCTCTGTTGTCCTGCACTATCTCCCCCGCTTCCCTCGCCTTAGGGTGCATACGTCCATCAGGCTCTGCCACCTGGAGTTTGGCCAGATGATGTGGAGTATTTGGGTTAGTCCTGCACTGTTCCCTGAGTGGTTTCTGCTCACCCTCAATCCTCCTGGTCTCAGGACTGTCGTGCTCCTGAGAGCGAGTCTTCATCAGTCTTCGACTTTCTCTCCGATTTTCTCCGGTATCTCGCTCTTCGGAGTGGATTTTGGACAGGCCTCGCCGCCTCTCACCTCTTGGCCCTAGCTTGCCATTCTGATCAGAGGCTGCTGGTGGCTTCTTTCTAGAGGTCAAATAATCACACAGCATCAAAAAGAGACATTCTTGCGTACAGTCTTACACCTTGTTTGTCTAGATTGTCTGCCCATATTGAAAAGGACTGGATGTTGTTTTAATGAGACATCACAATGCATCAAATAGAAACCAAATGAGCGACACAATGGCCTGATGCTCCTTGTTTGTCATGAAAAGACTCGGCTGAGCTGGTCTGCAGGTCTGAGCTGGTTTAATCTGGTACTCAAGCCTGGCCAAACTGGTATTCAGTCCGTCTAGCTGGGGTCCCTGCTTGGCTAAACTGGTGTTTAGCTGGTTTAGTTGGCCAGCTAAAGAGTGCCCAAACTGTATCTGAAATCAGCCAAAAGACATGCCTAACAAGGCTAAGACAAACCAAGACCAGCAAACCAGCACGGCATCTCTTCTAACATATTTGGCTGTTTAGACATGTAAATTATATAATACAATCTAAGGTTCTTCATTGGCATCCATGTAACCTTACAAGGTTCTTTTTAGTGGAAAAAGATTCTTTAGATTATTTAAATGTTCTTCACACTAAGGAAAATAATGGTCCTTTTAAGAATTGATCGCTGAGAAAGCCAGTTTGAAACCTTTATTTTTAAGAGTGTACTATATACAAATAAAATGTTTCATCCAAAGCTATTAGGCAATTGACTTAAATGTGAATACAACAATATATCTTAACTGCAAAAAATTAAGTTGCGATTATCTTCCCTATTTTATCAGAGTGAAACAGCTACTCAAACAAGAAAAAAATGTAGGGTGGGACTTGATTTTGTCCATCAGGAATTGATTGGATCGTTGGGTTGTTGTTGTCTGCTAATTGCTGTGATCTCATTTGAGTGGCAGGTTGCTGGAGGGTTTATTGTACTGTCCACGCACTGTTAAACACATCATCAGAGAAGAGATGTTGTTGCGAGGGGGAGGGATGTCAATGTTTTTGATTAAAGATTACAAGGGCAACTGAACTAAAAAAAAACTACATGCACAGATGAATAATTTATAATAAACACCGCAATATTCCATAAACAAATACGAATTGCCAGTTCTGACTTCATGGAGACTTTTAAGCTCATTTTTGTATGCTATAACCTTTAAAAATGATTATGGAAAAAAGGTTGCTTTACTAGAACATTCTAGATTTTGTATTGAGAGAGAGCGAGGCTTAAGTGTACCTTCCTTGTGGAGGCTCACTGCATGAGCGTGATGACGGCGTGTCGGCTGGTGCTGTGGAGGGGCCTTTTCTGGGGTCAGTTGGGGCAGGTGACTGGGAGTCATGGGCAGTGGAAACTGAGGAGTCGAGAGGGTTCTGAGACCTAGAGCACACCTTCTTCTCCCCAATGGGATCTCCACACATGGTCGGTTCACTCACTGCTGACCCCAGCTCTCCAGGCTTGGGCCCTTGGCTGGGAAACCACTCTCCTGATTTAGTGAGCATATCCTGTTGCCTTCGGCACTGGTTACATACCCACATTACCTGGGGTAGAAGAAATACCATATTTCAAATTTAAATTTTCACTAATCTTGTGAAAGTGAAGTGCGTAATTAATGTAAATTTAAACAGAATTACAAAAATAATGAATCCAAAACTGCCTTACTTAGGTTTACATTTCTACTAAACTGGTATATGAGAAAGTGTTTTGACACAGAAAAAAAAATTACACACTTCCAATATGTAACATTTCAAATCTAACGAGAAGAAAAAAGGCAGATGAAATAAGGATTGCACATTCCATGCATTTCATGATTCTAAGTCAATGACAAGGGACAAGTTGTGTCCATGATAAAGAAAAAAAAAAAAACAACAAAAAACTAATAGATAGGACAAAAGGTTTGTGTCACGGACACGGGTGTGTGGAGGCAGGCAGGATGACGAGGACAACAAGAATTCCACTACTCACTTTTAATGTAGACACAACAAGGCAGGTACAGGTAGGTGAAACACACACACTCGGGGTAACATTCACAATAACCGACACCAATGCTCAGACAGACAGGAACTAATAAGGGGTGAATAATTAGAGGCAGATAGGTGAGCACAATGACGGTGATTAACTAATGATTAGATGGGCTAAACCAACACAAAGGGAAGAAACCACAACAAACAGTCCACAGGGGCGTTACAGTTTGCATGTATATATAAAATACTGCACATGTGATACCATAAGTTCACGTAAAACATGTCTTCCCTGACTACAAGGCTACAGATGAAAGGGTTCTTCATCATGTGGTGACCAAAAATAAAAGCTGAGGCGTCAAAAAAAGAGATAATCTGGCAGAGGCACTGAAACCCTGCGATACGTGACTCAGGTCTGACAGACAAAACGGCAGCCCGCTATAAGGGATAATATAGGCAGGAGGAGGTGTGAACTGAAAAAATGAGACAGAAAGGAAACTGTTGTGCTAGCAGGGATAAATGTAAAGACAAACAATGAATATAAGGTAGTAATGTTAGCTGACAGAAGGTGGGTGTTGTTGAAACAAGAGGTTGAGACTTGAAACTGCGAGGTCCGTGGGATGTAATCACATGCCCACAGAGCAAAGGCATTGACCGTGGTCACTGTGGGAAGATTCGCAGGAACTGTGGGGAAAAAGCATGGAGGGTCGGGCCATGCTACACGCAAACATTAGCAGCGCTATCCATCACCCTCCTCCACATACACAGAAAGCCTGCCTGCTGATTGCTTTAGCAAGAGGATCAGGAGCGAGGAACACAAAAGATATTGGCACATTCCAAATTTTTTCTCCTTTTTTTTCCCACTTCCCTCCTCCAGATTGCTTTTGATTAAAAGCTTGGGAGGTTAAGCGCGAGAGTGAGCGAGGGAGAGGGAGAGACACACATCAACACGTCTATATTTATCCAGGCAGCCAGCCGCCCAGCACCATTGGGGATATGTTTAAAAAATCCCCAGCGCGCTGCATAACTTTACTCAGTGAAAACTACCATTGATCCTGCGGATGCAAGGCCAAACAAGTGATCTTACACAGCGCAAACACACACGCACGCATTTAACACGCAAACATATACACACACGTAAGCTTACGCACACACGCAGCCTTCTGCTGCTGATGTCCTTGCCAGACAAACACGCTCTGTGGTTATAGTTGGAAAACGAAATGTTCAAATGTGCCACCTGCTACCATAACTCCTGTCCTAGTTTCTTTTTCTTTCTTCTTTCACTTTCTGTCACTCAACTAACTTATTTAATAATTCTAAACTTTAAATCAAAATGAACATGCTTTGGATGTACTGCAGTCATAAACTAAACAAATCAACAGTACTTTTCCAAAACTTTATTACCATAAATATTTTTGAAAAGTAACAGGTAACATTCACACACAGTAAGAAGCAGCCTACATGTTCTCATCTATGACAACTGTGACAGAACGAGGGAAATAAATCTCTCATCTCATGCGATTCACACACTCAGTCATCTTCATCGAGACCTATCATCACTCTGTATCAGTGTCAGAAACGAACTCTTATTTACTCTTTAATACTCTTTAATACTCTTAGCAATATTTGCCCACTGGAATTGATTTTCTAGTGCATTTTTACCTTCATATGCATGGACATCCCCCCCCCATAAAAACACAAAGATTGTTGTCCATTTATACCAAATACTTAAAATTAATGAACTAAAACAATGTAAAATGCATATGAAATTATTGAACTGTCCTAATGGTCTGCTCTCTGTGGTCTATCATCACAGCATATTTTGGTTTCGAAAGTTTATTTCACATTAAGTGTTTTTAAAGCTTAATTTTATTTTATTTTTTTGTCCTCATTAAAATACTTTATAATAGCTACACATTCAAAAACACACACCCCTAAACAGTGAGAATTTAATATTATTTATACACACTGAAAAAAAGCTTCTGCTTTTCTGAATTTAACTCAGAAGATGCTAGTACATTTCACAAATAATTACACAGAAATCATAAGTAACATTAAATTAAAGGTAAAATTCTTAGCTTTTTTCAAGTAAATCTTAAACAATTTTTTCAGTTTACTATTAGAGTATTAATTCACATTTTGAATTGTTTTGAATTATTTTACAATTTAATTAGATTTTCTGTTCTCATTTTAATTTTAGTTTTATTCATTTTGTTATGTGTTAAGTTTTAATTATGTTAATATGTTAAGTTTATACACATGTATATAAAGTATATATATAGCTTTAATTTAATTTTAGTTTTAGTACTATAAGTACTTCAGTTTTAGTAGTTTTAGTACTTTAAATTATTTCAGTTAACTGCCAAGGCAGCATTTCTAATTTTCATTTCAGTTTTTTAAGTTTAAGTTTTACATGTAATAATTATATTTTATTGTATTTCAAAATACATTTTTAGTTTTAGTTAATAATAACAATCTGAAACAACAAATACAAATATCTGACATCTATGGGTATGTACAGTCTGCAGAGGCACCACAGTAAATTCATAAATTAAAAATATTATAATCTAACAACAGACAAAGACAGAAAACCAAGGAATTTGCTGCGGGGTATTTTTGCCATATATTTGCACTGGGGCACTTTTTTGTCTCTGTTGGTGGCATTTTTTACTCAAGGCCCTGGTTAATGTCTGACCTAGCTCTATACACCTGACAAATTATACATTATTTGTTATATACACCTGGCTAATTATACTTAATTTTAATGTGAAAAACAAACAAACAAACAAAATCACATGCACAATGATTACGGGGAACACAGAAATTCTCCAGTGATCATACTGTAGGAGTGGTGTTGATACAGAAGTAGAAGTGGTGTGCACGGGGCAGCGAGGGGCAGCTCTCTTACGATGAAAAAGCATTATGCTGTGATTGAACAGGGCTGGCTGACCTCCAAACTAATCTAAAGTAAATCAGCAGCAGAATCCCCAGCTGTCAGGCACAGACCCCGACCCTCCCCACACGGATTACAACACTCAAATACCAGCCGCCTCTCCTCCACCAACCCACAACACTGTACCGCACTGCTTCCTCTCACATAACAGATCACTTATGGACAACAAGACAGGAGGAGGCAGCTGCTTTAATCAAGACAAACTACTTTTAGATGATTTGTTTGTGCGCACATAAGGTAAAATTGTACTACTGGATTAATAATACACAGCTTTACAATATTACAGAATGTAATAATTTAGCAATTGCTTCATAATTCAACAAACTCCCAAGTTTTCCCAAGAAACAGTCCTTGCAAGAACCATAAGAGCATGAGACAGTTGTGGTAAGCCAGAAGATTCAGAATCTGAGCTGCTAGCAATACGGTGGTAGTAGGTTCAATCCCTGGGAGGGGTGACCCCTTAAAATTTATGCTAGATAATGAAAAGGTCATATCTTGGGGAATCAAAATTCTCTGGACTGACATATAAGACAGTGTACTATGAAAACATACTGCAACTTTCAAAACTTCCAATTTCCTATCCAAAAAGATCATTTATTGGAACTATGTTATTTGCTAATATAACTAATTCCATATGTCCATAACTTATTAATATCAGACATATGAATACATTTAAACACATAAACACATAATCACACACTTTTAGACATTAACAAGGAACATAAACATTTTATATTATATGATAACGTTCGCTCCTCGAAAACTAGGGAGCATTGGACAAACCATTTTATTAGTATATTTCAGCATAAACACACATCGCTAGACAGGCAATGAACACATCTAGTTAACATTTATTATTAATATTCGGCCAAAATGTTGTAAGAACATGTAACAGAATGATGTGTTTAAAGAGAATAAAAATAATCTCAAAAAGAGACTGGTCCTGCCTGTTGTTGATTAATTCCAGCAATGACGTTCTACAATGTTGTCCGTTGACGTTGTACGTAATCATGTCACCGGAAATTGAGTAATCACTGTCTCAATGTGCAGTGAGCCAGGGAACTTACCAGTGACCGAATTTGTGTACACGATATACTGATTCACGAGCTCAGGAGCTAGGGAGCTGATTGAGACACACCCCATGATGTTATAGTACATGTTTTGCCAGTGCTTGTTTTGTATTTTTCCATCTATTATTTTTTTTCAACAACCGGATCTTGATGGTTGTTGCATTAGTGATGGAATGTGTTCAACTTTTTTAAAAAGTCTATAAAAATAGGGCCCAACGTACTCTATTATTATGAATGATTGATATGTTTCCCCTGTATTTTGAATCACGCAATTGCATTGTGTTGTGTTTTACAGTCAACTCAACAGATAATCTCCTGGCAGAAATTTGCTGGTAATTTTTCTGTACTTTTTTTTCTTACAGTACAGATTTTTCACTGATATCTGGCAGGCTAATGTTTTCTTTTCTAATCAGACAGATGAAGATGTGGAAATGGCTTTCCAGTTTGTTATACAACACTCAGAGGAAGAGTATTTGGCATTCATGAAATGTAAACAATGGCTATAAGCTCAATAATATTAAAAACATTCCCAGGGGTCTGTGAGAGAAAGACAGAAAGTGTAAAGGAGCAGAGAAGACCAAAGCCACAAGAGGGTCAGTCTCACCCTTGCAGGAAACTCATCAAACTCCTGCAGGTCCAGTGATGGGCTAATTATCAAGCTAATTAACATCTGCTAATGATCAGTAAAGGCCCTGGTGCCTGTGAGCCACTCTGTCCAAAACACACACACACTCTCTCTGTCCAGCATCCCTTGCTCTCAGCTTCAGATCAAACAATAACAACTGCTTCAGCCAAATCTGTTAAAATCAACTTCAAATTGATCACCTGTCTAAAAAAAAAGGACAAGGAAGGATGGGTGTAAAATTCTGTTGAAACAATAAAATCTGCTATAGCATCCTCTCTCTCACCACCTCCATTTTCATTCTTCAAGAGTCAGAGTGAAAACAGCAAGAGAAACACATTTTCCCAGGGTGTTAAATTTCTTTTTATATTATATTATATTATTTATTATATTAATAAAGATAGAAGCCTTCAAAGCTATCAGAATCATCAATGATTTGAATTCAGGTGTCACTGTGAAATGGTTTCCTTTTAAGCACCTGAATATTTCATTGCATTGTGGCTATTTCAAACATACCAAAATAAAGTGAACATCAATATATATAAACTAGACAATAAAGCTGGCACAGTCTACAAAATATCTAAGTTAACCATCTTAGAAGCAAAGGTTGGAGGATTTTGAAAGTGGGCACAAGTTGAAACTAGACATGAAATTGCTTTTTTTTCTCCCATCTGCATGTATGTGTTCTTTATGTGTGGGCATGTGTTATCCAATACAAGCGTGTCCTGGATTACACTAAAGCACTCGTCCCTCTCCACCCTTTCAATGCGAGATTAAGAGAATGTAATAATAGACAGTGCTTTTCAGTCATCTCCTCAGAAGACGGTTTATTTTTGTTTGTGTAAAACTGTCAGTGCTTTTGTGATGCAAGAAAAATGACATCCAATCTCAGCTCTTGTGGAACAGTACCTGAATGTCCAGGCAAACAATGTTTGCTGTGAATGAATCTAGAACCTCTTGTTAAAAGAAGACTCGTCATGAATATCTCTGGCTCTTCTCTACCCAGCATCACAATCTGTCCATCACAGCTCACTGAAACAAAACTCCAGAACGCCAGAATCTCAATAGCTCTGTTGATAAATTACTCTCAGTCAAAAATCCGATTCAACACTTGTTCGTATGGTTTCTCTGTCTAAACCACAAACCACTGTGCACACTCAACAGCAGTGGATCTGGTGGGTCGCAACAAAAAGATCTGTCGCAGGTCTGGTCTTCTGGAGTCAAGGTAAAAACATTGCTAAAAGCAAATAGTAAAATGCAAGCTGCTATATAATATAAAGCATAATTAGGATAGCAAAACAAATATACTTTTAAAAGTCAGGAGAAAATATACACTACTGTTCAGAAGTTTAGGGTCAGTAAGGTTTTTTTTTTGGAGGAAATTAATATTTTTATTCAGCAAGGATGCATTATATCATGTGACACTAAAGACGAGATAAATGGCTTCTTAAAATTCAGCTTTGCCATCACAGGAACAAATGACATTTTAAAATATATATATAAAAAAGGAAAACAGTTCATTTAAATTGTAATCATATTTCACAGTTTTACTGTTTCTGCTGTATTTTTGACAAAATAAATGCAGTCTTTGGTGAGCATAAGAGACTTTTTTTAAAACAATATCTGTAGTTGTTAACATCAAGGTTGTCTATAGAGATAAAATGAAACTTTACTGCTAATTAAGTATTAATAAATTTAAAAAGACTTTAATAGTATTTTTGTATTCCAGTTTTGGTACTGTGTTGGGAACCAATGGAAAACTTTCATTTTTAGGAGACTAAAGACATACAGAGTAACAAGGTCTGAGTATCCTTTAGCTCACATAAATGCTAAACAACTGCTGAGCGTCTTAACAATTTACCAACGGACCATCGTCTGACTCCAGCCAGCTGTGTTTGACTAGCAGCCGAAGGCCTGTCATTTATCACCAGACTCCGCCTCTTCTTATATCTTGTTAATATCATTTAATTTCCATCGCTCGGCCAGATGCGGACAGGCAGGGCTGTCCACCGGTGTCAGGTCCACGCAAACAGGGTGGATAAATGGAGTGCTTGAGTTCTGTGAGTGGAGGAAAGGGGAGAACGCAGTTCACGCTTCCACCTCCGACAGCTTGATGAATTGGGGCGGCAACAGGCAGAGCTAGACCCATAATTCAGCATGTTATAAATCCCGGATAAGGATGAAAGACTGCCACAAAAGACATTACCGTCCATTCCATCTAATGAGCCAGTACATCAGAGCCTGGAGCTCACCCACCGGCCCTCTCGCAAAACACTCCTTCACCCGTCTCTCATACAAAGACCATTCCTATTGTTAAATACCGGATCAATAGTCTAAATAATCTATTTCATCTCCCTGCTGATGTTACAAAACGAACTTTCAGTCTTTCGTCACCGAGACATACATCTCACGCTTGACAAGCCATCTGCGGATCGATACAGTGATAAGTTTAGCTCGACTCCCTCTTCAAACATCTCTGCCACAATTCTGCGTGCGAAAGATCATATTTTGAGCGCACAAAAGTGCATTTTGCACGCGCACGATCTGAGTTTTGTGGAGAAAATGTTCGTTTCGCAAAGAAAAAAGTATTTAGACGCACGAAAATCAATTTTGCATTTAAAATATGTTTTTGGATGTGTGCAGACCTTCTCTTTTGTGCGTGCAACGTTTCACTAGCTTGCTCCCTTGATGCCCGCCCTCAGTGCTCTCTAAATACCAACGGCTCGCTTGCTCAACACAACCCAGCGTTACAATATGCCATAATTCCAGCCAATCAGAGACGAGGCTGCTAAAATTGATTTTCGTGCGCTCTAAATTCTTTCTTCTTTGCGAGACAAACATTTTCTCCACAAAACTCAGTTCACGCGCATGCAAAACACACTTTTGCGCGCTCAAAATATGATCTTTCGCGCGCAGAATTGTGGCAGAGATGTAATCCCATAAACATCGGGCCTTCTCTGAATAAAGCAGATTGATGAGGTCTATGAACACAACGCCTCCCATGGTACAACCAGCCATTTGTGTGTATGTGCATTTCATTGTCACATTACTCGTCTCTGTAGACCTGAACTCAAGTCCAAATCCCCACTGGATTTGTGTCTCGTATTTTCACTACATAAAGTCCAACGTGAGGCTAGGGCTGGACGATATGGCCAAAATTGATATCACGGTATATTTCTTAATATCGGACGATACGATATAATTCCGATATCGATATGAACACTATTTATCTGAAATAGAATTTTTTTGTAACATTATAAATGCCTTTATCATCACTTTTGATCAATTTTAAGCATACTTGCTAAATAAAAGTATTAATTTCTATAATTTCTTTCCCATTAAAAAAAAAAAAAAAAACATTAAAAATCTTACTGTTCAAAAACTTTTGACTGGTAGTGTAGGCTGATTATTCTTATAGATTGAAACAAATGTGCTTAAGCCAGAAAAAAAAGGTATGAAAAGTGCTCAGAGTCGCTGCAGAAAACAAAAAATTGAACAACAACAAAAACTGGAAATGTTGCTGGAGACGGGCTTATTTAAAATGAAATCTCATTCTCTGCCAGCAGGAGGCGCTTTTAGAGTGATAAAACTAGCGGTTTTTCCAGTAATGGCTGTAATCAAAGCAGCTCCGCTCATGAATGCTACTTTATCAGATCAAATGAAAATGCCATCGAACCTTTTCTGAAGACACTCGGTTCCCTTCAGAGATACATTCATATAAAACACCCGCGCCGTGTTATGATTTTGAAACGTGCAGTGCTCATGTTTATTCAACGAAGTCAAACGCCACAAATAAATCAATGTATGGGAAACTGGTAATGTATATCGAAATATCGGAAATGTGTTTAAAAACCATATCACCGTTATTGAAAAAAATTATATCGCGATACATATTGATATTGAATTATTGTCCAGCCCTACGTGAGGCCTTTCAAAAAAGGCGTTTAAAAAAGACATTTTCATGTCATTCTCACCAGGGTTATTATAGTGAACTAAAACTAAAACCATCAAAAATTATTTACTTGAAATAGACATTAACTGAAAAAATATATATTATAAAAAAATTATTTCAGTTTGCCAAGGCAACATTCTCAATTTAACTGAGTTTAACTGTATGTATGTATTAAAATAACTAAAACTGATATAAAAAATTATAAAAACTATACAGACAAAACTACAAAAATATGCAGAAATGACTAAAACATGAACTTCATCATCTGAATGATGGAACCACTGATGCCAATAAAGAACCTTAATTTTTAAGGGTGATACTAAAATAACACTGGTTCTCATCGAAAGACATGGGTCGAATGTCCATATCAATGAAACATCCACAAACCAGATGCAAAGGAAGAGGAGAAAGATCAATATTAATCATTTCACAGTGTCGCTTTGAGGAGATGGGCAGTGGAATGACACATCGCTGGTGTTTTCCAGTATAGTACCAAAATTCTGGTGTTAAAATTTAAACAGCGCCAAAGCCCAGTCTGGCTGACCATAGTCTAAAATGTATTTTTGGAAAAGAAAGAAAGAACAAGAGGCAGAGAGACGAGTGTACTGCCTAGGGAAAATAATCTGACTTCAAAAACAGCAGCACTCAGAAAGAAACGCTTGGCTAAAGAAGAAAACACAGATATTACCAAGAGGCCTGATAATCAGTGGGATAATGAGCACTGAATTGCATTTACAGGGATCTTTTTGCAGCACTGAAATGTACGGCACTGTTCTGATTAACGAATGCAGCTCCATGGGAGAAGACACAGTACATGTACATATTAAAAGTATAGCAGGCCAAGCAAGACATGCATTCATTGAACAGATTCTCTGGCCCTGATTTACTAAGATCGCAAATAAAGGGTGTAAATTTGCTTGTGGAATCTGATATACTGCAACATGCTACATGGGTGTAGTGTGGGTGATTAACTAACAAGAACTGTATGCATAGGTCAGACATGTCCATATTTAAAGTAAAACTCAAAAGAACATTGAAGAAGTATTGAAGAGCTTGCATATGTGAATGAGGGGAGTGAGGGAAAGAACACTTTTAGATCAGCATTCACACTGCACAGTGACATAGAGAGAATAGAAAATGCTAACCACTTTGTCCTCCTTCTTCTCCAGCGTCACAGAGAGAAACAGGATGGTGGGTGGTGGAGAAGAACAAGAGAGAAGTATGAAATGACAATCAGATATGAAAACAAAAAACATTTAGATGCATACTAGAATAATAAACACAAAAACAGCTTTACACTTACACATTAGCAGCATCAAAATGTGTCAGCTGCATTTTCCAGTTGCAAAACAGTAATGTCTTGGAATGTTTTACATTATATATTGTGGATTTATTCACTTTTTCCTTGCTATTATTTCATGACAGAACTGTGTGGTAGTGTAAATTTGCAGGTATGTTGCCACCCACAGGGCAAACCTGAGAGGTGCAGGTTGCACTAATATTTACTCTAAGATTTCCCATTAAAAATTCCCAGTGGAAATAAAGGTAGTGCATGGGTCACTGAAAACGACATGACATTCCGCGTAGTAGGTCCTACTGCTTCAGATCCACCATAGTAAGAATACTCATAGACACTACTGCTACTGTATAACTACAAAACACCTGCACACTGATAAATAAATCCACACTAAAGGCAGGTGTAAAGACTGTACCATTTTTCATTCCTTTATATAATTAAATATTCATACAGTGAACATGAAGATGAGGTCATTTTGATAGAATGTTCACAATATAGCTAAATGTCTCTTCCTGTCTCTCTATATGGAATCTTCATTAAATGGCAGCCCAACACTAATGAAGTTAATGACGAATCCATCACACTGCAGGACACGTAATTTTGGACACTTATCCATTGGAGGCTCAGCATACACATCAACTGGTATGGAGGAAGAGGATTGTTTAAGTTCAAATTTCATGCAAATTAGGGGTAAAAAAAAAACAATGTTGCATGATGTCGTGTTTAATTGCGGTTTCAATTGTGGCTAGTTTGTGGCTGGGAGTTTATTACATGTCTTTAAAATATACTTTGGGTATTTGGAAATAAACTTAGCATTTTTACAACTATAACCGTGCATTCACTACCATTTGAAAGTCTCTTATCCTTACCAAGGCTATATGTGACCCTGGACCACAAAACCAGTCATAAGGGTAAATTTTTCGAAATTGAGATTTATACATCATCTGAAAGCCGAATAAATAAGCTTTCCATTGATGTATGGTTTGTTAGGATAGATACAACTATTTGAATCTGAGGGTGCAAAAAAATCAAAATATTGAGAAAATCGCCTTTAAAGTTGTCCAAATGAAGTTCTTAGCAATGCATATTACTAATCAAAAATTAAGTTTTGATATATTTACAGTAGGAATTTTACAAAATATCTTCATGGAACATGATCTTTAATTAATGTCCTAATGATTTTTGGCATAAAAGAAAAATCAATAATTTTGACCCATACAATGTATTTTTGGCTATTGCTACAAATATACCCCAGCGACTTAAGATTGGCAGGGTCACATATATATTTCATCAAAAATAAAGTAAAATTAGTAATATTGTGGAATATTATTACAAATTAAAATAAGTTTTCTGTTTAAATATATTTAAAAATGTATTCCTGTGATGACAAAGTCACAATATCCTTCCGAAATCATTCTTATATTCTGATTTGGTGCTCATGAAACATTTCTTATTATTGTCAATGTTAAAAACAGTTGTGCTGCTTAATATTTTGTGGAAACCATGATACATTTTTTCAGGATTCTTTGATGAACAGAAAATTCAAAAGAGCGGCATTTATTTGATTTTTTTTTCATAATAATGTAAAAGGTTTTACTGTCACTGATGAATTTAATGCATTTAATAAAAAATTTAAAAAGTATTTAAAAATCTTAGTGATCCCAAACTTGTGAACAGTAGTGTGTAATGACTTTACTGACTGTGTAATGACTGTGCAATCCAGGACTGCCAGTGCCAACGATTTTCGTAACAGGTTTATTGAACTTTTTTGAGTCTATTCACTCTGGACCAGCTCAGGCTACTCATAGCAATGGAGCTATTAAGTGTATTTCATCGCTTTTAGCTACCGTTTCCAGTCCACCAGATTAAGCAGGTGTAGCTCTCTATGTTTAACCTACAGGCATCTAGCGACTCCATTATCAAGACTGCTCAGTAATAGCACATGCCAAAGAGCTCAGTGAAACAACATGCGCTCATTTCAGCGAAACTAACCTCAGGGCAGCACCCATCCGCTACCAACGGAGACTTCACTTCCATGGTATCACATATGGGATTTCTGCTACCTCCTCAGACACAGACAAGAGCACCTGAACACCTTTCCACACTCAACACTGGGCCTATCTGAGCTTTCTCACATCCACTAAACCAAAATTAAACCTCATGAAGTGCCAAATGTAAGTAAAAATCAGATTTGGGAGTTACATCAGGAGTTAAATTTCAATACAAAAGCAACAAACAGACCCTAGCTGACACAAATTAAATTATCTCCTCAGTGGAAAATGCACTTATTAGTAATATGTAATGTAATGAAATAAAAATTCTGGCTGATACCAATAAGCAGATACTTGTTTTAAGCCAATAACCAATAAATTGTAGATACATAAGAATTCTACATTATTTTGTCTAAATAAATGAAAAATTAAACACTTCTATAATTAACTATAATTAAGCATTTTAATGTTCCAACTAAATTTAGGTATCACAACATTATAATGTGCAATTAAAAATATGGTCAATTCAGTATAATGGACAGAATAGTTGCCCAATTTACCCGAGTTCACACTAGATATTAATTTTGACGTGCTAAAGACTTTATTTAACAGTTTTATTAAATTATTAGCATTTTTCAAGATTATGCGAGCAGTTGGATGACGACAGAAGTAATTTAAGTGAAAAATAGGGGAAATGAGCATGTACAATTAAATATTCAATTTCGAAAACTACCAATAAACTATAACATTTCTAATATTGATAACCGATATTGTGTATACCTAATTTAAAAAATAAATAAATAACATTAATATTATTTATAAGTCACTGTATGGCTAAAAATGATATATCATTCATTTTTCATACGCAAAATAATAAATACTTTTTATTCATTTATTAAAAAAAAAAATACAAAAGAAAATGCCTGGTAGGAAATATTGACCACCAATAAAATTTCTCAATTCCCTTTTTCAACTTCACTTGTGTTTGTGTAGACAATAGTTACCCCACAAATGGCCAGGCTTCATTGTGTAGCTATAAAAAATGTACATATTTACTGCAAATGTCCAGATGGATACATCCATAACTAAATCAGTTATTAATTACATTTAGCCTTATCTCCACCTCACTGACCTCACTCCCTACTCTACTACCTCTGTAGGTAGTAGATGCTCTCCTGTTGAGTCCCTACACTTCACTCATTATGAGTGAACACTAATTAGCGCTCCGGACTCAGTGGAAGGAATAGAAAGCGAAGGTAAATATCACACTCCAGGAGGTGGGCCACCATTTCAGGTGCTTCCCTTTGTGTGGTACGGCTGCCCCCGTGGAGACTCAGTGCTGACTTGGGCATCCCAGCATGGGTGTGCGGCGACCCCCCCAGTGACCAGCAGCATCATCTCCTCTGACTAACGCCCAATTAACCTTTCTCTCATCCACCCAGTGCTCTTCTCTCCCTTCTCCTGCTTAAATGTGTGCAGATGCAGGTCGAGGAAGCATGAAAAACAGTCTGGCCACTCACACGATGTAGGTGGTACTCACGTTACTGGAACACAGAGAGACCCTTCCCCCGCACCGGGCACAGAACTTAGTCTGGCAGTAGGAGCACAGGTTTCCGCAGCCATCAGCAAACTTGGTCTTGTGGCAGATGCCACAGGTGGGGGCGTCATCCTTGTGTTGGCCCTGCTGCCTCTGTTGGGGGGGCTCCGGCCCAATTCGCCTCACCTGCTCCTTGTAGTTGGCAAACTGCTGGTGCAACCTGTGAGGAGAGAAGAGATGGAGAAAAAGAAAGGGGACATGAAAAACTCTGATTCAAATTCTAGTAGCCAATGTAACATTTTTACCAAATATATATATATATATATATATATATATATACAGCCCTGACTGACCATGTCCACATGGCGAAATACCAACTCCAACTTTAAGGTATGTGTTTACTAGGAATGTACGTAGTAAGCGCTTAGTTCTTCTGAAGCTAATGAAGTAATTGAAGACAATATCATGATATTTCAAAAGATAGAGATACAAAAAAGTATGGTGAAACATCTATACTGTGTCACAAACTGCATGTAAATGGAAACTACACCACCAAAACCACATTTCCTTTTTCCCACTCCAGCTCTCTCTCAATCTTTCTTTCAGTCTAATGTTCTTTCCACCATGTAGGGTCATCTCAGACATTCACAAGAATAATGCTTAAAGACTGCATGAATGCCTTCCAAAAGAGTTAATCCAAACAAAACAGTGACTAATAAACAAAATTAAGATCTTTCTTCACTGACATGACACGCATACAACACATATCCAGCATTTTCCCTGTCTAAACAGCACTGAGGTCTCAAGCATGAATCTATCCAGAGCTTTACTTACGCTAAAGGGGTCTTCCTCACAGACTCCTCCGCCATGACGATATCATATGACGTATATTAAAATAAGGAACCTACATAGAGAGTTAAAAGAATACGCTACCTACGGAATGTAATGAATGCGCGGCCATCCATGCAGAGTGTGCTCCAGAGAAGGACAACGAGATGATCTGAACACCTGCCCCCCAGTTCTAACCCCGGTCTCCCTCCCCCTGTGCACCCCTACCGCTCTCCTGTTCCTCAACTCCGTCACCAGTGAACATCCTGTGGGTCAAAGATAAACATAAAGGACAAGCTCCAACACAGGAGCAACAAGGTGACTGCAAGATGTTCCAATTAGAAAACTAAATCAGTTGCTTTTTCACAGCCAGTGAGACTCAAGAGTTCAATACAATGTAATACAAGACATTTATTAGAAGTGCAGTTTGAATTTGGGAATACAGAATGAAACAGCAAACGCCAACGTTGTGCATAACTTTTTTTGTATTAAAAGAAGAAATATACAATTACATAATATACAAAAAGTGCAAGAACAAAGAACTATCTAAAAATTTCTATAATTAAATTACAAATATGTCAAATTAATACAGCTATCATTTAAGGTTGTAATATTCACCTTAACTGAGATACTGTCAGATATTTGTAATTTATTTGAATAATATTATATTAATATTTTATCAGGTTTAGCTAGATTATCACTTAAGAATGCAATTTGTCTCAGATGCCTCTTCTAAAATATTAATCCCTCCATCCATCCATCCATTTATCTCAAGGGATATTTTTTAATGGCATGATCAAAAAAAAAATAGATACAAAAAATAGACAAATAACAGGTGTCTAACAATATTTCAATAAAAACTATATACAATTACTCAATTTCATGTGCCTAAACTAGAAGAAATAAAGAGAGACACAACATTTGACAAGAAATGTTTGAATTTATACTGAAACTTCTGATTTTTGATTATAGACTAATGGCAAAAAGCACAGTTTGATACAACATTGAGGTCTCTTCTGAAGCTCTAAAATTTCTCATTGCTGGTTAGAGAAACAAATGAGATATTAAAGAGGTTTTGTTTGTCATTTTTCTTTGTTAAAGGTACAGTATAACTGGAAAAAGCCATTATAATTCCAAAAGGCTTGAAACAGGATGCAAATTGCAATCATAGGATGCAAAAGCAGGATTGGAGGATTGCACTCTTCTCATCTCAATATTAAGATGCAACATTCACCTTTCAAACTTTCAGAACACAATGACCTTTAGTTACAGTAGCTATAATGAACAATGGAGCACAAAGTCAACGCTGAGATGAAATTGAGCAGCACTAGACGACAAAAACCTTTCAGCACTTTATGAAAAACATGAGAAACAGAGACAAACATTGAGCTTGGCACTGTAAAAGAACATATGAAAGTGCTTTGTGCTCTGAGCAGGAAATGATATTCAAGAAAGCAGCCCAGGCTTGCCATAATTGAGACAGCACATAAAACAAAGACCCATAAGTGAAGCACAAGGTTATACGAAAGTGAAGCACAGCTTTACTTTGCTAGCACAAACCCCTCTTCCCCATCACAAATCATTTGCTTCTTTCTCTCTCTCTCTTCCTCTCATCCAGGAATAGAAGTAAACCTTGTGTGAAATGCAAATCAGGCACAGAGCCTGCAAGAAACGGTGAGCAATTCACACAGGTCTCCGGCAGTAGCATAGAACTTGGTGTAATTAAGGTATGAGGAAGCTCTAATTAACGTGGTAAAGTGTGGGGACACGGAGGAGAGCCGGTGTGGAGATGCGTGAGGTGGGACGTGTTTTTATGCCGTTCTCCCCTACTTCATGACAGCTGGTCTCAGTGGCTGCTGATGTCATCGGGTGAGCACATGGAAACGTCCATGATTAAACAGCTGTCAGCAGTCGCTCGTACTAACACACACCATGACAGGAGCCACAACTGTAACTCATTGGCTGTGCGCAGCGTTCCTGCGGAGGCTTTGGTGGGGCCTACACGCTGGCCCATTTATCATGTCCCCTAGGCCCCACGGCTCCCTACATGGGCATAAATCCACCCTATCTGTGCCAGGATGTTGTATGAAAGGACAGACAAGGGACAGAGATGTAGTGAAAGAACTGCTGAGGTTGAGTCAGTGTAAATTCAACATCATTCACAGCGAATGCCGGGACAAACGTGCGTTTATGAGGGAACAGCGCACGTTGGCAACCTGTGATGGAGCCATAAATGAAGCTCACAGACACTAGCAGCTCCATTCATCCTCTAACACAAGAGGACAAATCTGAACACCACTCACAGGACATTTGTGCTGTGTTCAACAGGAAAAACAGCTTGAATACACTAAATAAACATGTCAATAAAGAAGTTGACATTTTATATATACAGTCATGGCCAAAAGGTTTGGCAGAGTTTGCTGCTTAAGCTGTTGTGGTGTTCATTCACATTGTTTCTAGATTATTGTGTAGAGTGATCAGATGCATTTTAAATAATTGCTAAAAGCTTCATTGGCCAAAAAATTAACTTTT
>NW_015555757.1:546571-553199 GCF_001515605.1 Sinocyclocheilus anshuiensis
TCATATCAGCAGCACATGAGCAAGTGTGAATGAGTACTAGTCAGGTGAAATCACTATCATACTAGAGCAGACTGATTGCAATAAAAGGAGGAAAGAAGTGCTTCCAGTCATTGTGTTCTTTTTAGTAATGGTTACCTCCTAAGAAACACATGCAGCCATCGTCGCTTTCCATCAAAATGACCTCACATGCAAGGAAATTGCAACAAAGAATCTTGCACCTGAAAGAACCATTGCACTTGAAAGATCAGAGGGAGAGAGGTTCGACTGCAGTGAAGAAGTCTTCAGGACGTCCCAGAGTGTCCAGCAAGCACCAGGACCGTCTCCTCCTAAAGGGTCAGCTACGGAATCGTGTCACCAGCAGTGCAGAGCTTGCTCAGGAATGGCAGCAGGTTGGTGTGAGAGCATCTGCTAGAGCACCATGTCACAAAGCAAGAGTGATAGAGAAGTGGCATTACATTGAAATTTTGGATCCGTGGCCAGGCAACTCGCCGGATCTCAATCCCTTTTAAAAAAAGAAATTGTGATCAACTCCGAGAACTAATAAGGCAAGAATGGATCGCCATCAGTCAGGATTTGGCCCAGAAGCTAATATCCAGCATGCCAGAGCAAATTGCAGAGGTTATGAAGAACAAGGGTCAACACTGGGAATATTGACTCATATTTTTTGCCAATAAAACCTTTTAAAACTTATGATATGCTTATCATTGTTTTTCAGTATACCATAGAAACATGTGGGGAAATAATCTACAAATACTGAAGCAGCAAACTTTGCAAAACACGAAATTTGTCACTGCCAAAACTTTTGGCCATGACTTACTGTACACTACCGTTCTTTTTTTGTTTTTGAAAGAAGTCTCTTACCAAGGCTGCATTTATTTGATCAAAAATACAGTAAAAACAGTAATATTGTAAATATTTCAATTGAACTGTTTTCTATTTATATATATTTTATTAAAAAAAGCTGCATTTTCAGCATCATTACTCCAGTCTTCAGTGTCACATGATCCTTCAGAAATCATTCTAATACGATGATTTGATGCTCAAGAAACATCTCTTATCAATTTGTAAACAAGTTGTCCTGCTTAATATTTTTGTGGAAACCTTTAAGAAATCTTTTACAGATATGTGTAAAGCTTCTATAAACATTTTCATAAATAATTATATATAATGTAATATTTTATATATTGAATAATATATATTATTCAATATATAAAATATTACATTATATATAATTATTTATGAAAATGTTTATAGAAGCTTTACACATATCTGTAAAAGATTTCTTAAAGGTTTCCACAAAAATATTAAGCAGGACAACTTGTTTACAAATTGATAAGAGATGTTTCTTGAGCATCAAATCATCGTATTAGAATGATTTCTGAAGGATCATGAAAATATTACATTTATATAAAAGTAGGCAATAAAAAATATATTTATTTTATCACACTAATAAGTAATCAGTAAACACAGTAAACTTGTAATATTCTGAGAAGATAAATAGTTAAGCTGTCGACAAACATCCACTATTATTTATAGCATGAAAGACAGGGAAACCCCAAAGTAGAAAAATAGCTTCTCCTCCTCTTAACATTTTCTTGAATAACAAACAGGCAAACTCACATACCTTAAAGTACCTATGAGAAAGAAATGGTCTCATTACACTTGATAAAAATGGGCTAAATTTAGCCTCTTAAATGAACTCAGCACTTTCACTCAATTGGTTCCATGAATTTAAAGGCGTCTTACGATATGGCAGCCGCTCATGTTTTGCATTAAACAGCTATTTAACTGCATTTTTTTAAAAGGCTTTTGCTTATAAATCCAGCAAAGGGTGACTTCCACTTCTCACAAGAGTACCAAAGTCACTGAGGCCAAACTGGAATGATTTATCCCATCACCTGGAGATCAATGTTTGAAAGTAAGCGGAAATCCATCAAAGTACACCATGTGAAAGCATCAGGAACATAGTGAGAAAATCACTCCCTTCCAATTTAGAAATTAAGCCCCCCTTCCAGATAGAAGCAGCACCATGCATGATTGATTTCTGCAGAGACACCTTAAAATAAATGGGGTTCAAATGAACTGAATTATTTGGGCTTTTGATTTACCACTTGGAAAAACAGTTACCAAATTGGAAATGCTTCTGTTGGGCCCAGTGAGGGCCCAAAAACCATTGAGAGAGTAGAATAAAACAAATTTTACTCCATTTCTTAAATGTCAATAATTTATAAGGTTTGGTCAAGCTTATGGATGCACTAATATTGAAATTCTGGGTGATACAAAAATCATTTTTTATATTATGGCTGACAACCAATAAATGCCCAGTATAAAAATTAAATAACATTTGTCTAAATTCAATAAAAATAAAACACTAAATCAAATATTTGAAAGGCTAAATGTGGATTTAAGCAACCTAACCTAACCTAACCCTAACCCACAAAAACATTATAATGTACAATATATTATTAGTGTTTTTAAAGTTTAACTTTAAATAAGCATTACACAATGACAAAGGTAACCTAAATGTAAAAATAGAGAAAATTAGCATGTACAATTAAACATCCAATATACAGTGTATCAATAGATAAAAAATAATTATAAAAATCATCTGATAACCAAACTGCTATTTATATATTGTGCATCCCAAGTCAAGGAACATTTGCCAGTGAGGGGCAGTAACCAAAAGACTAAAAATCATTCACCTTATTTATTGTCTTGTTGGTTATACAAGAATGTGCACATTATTGACAAAGTTTTAAACAAACTGCATAATCTTAAAAAAAAATCAAGCATTTTTTTTTTAGCTAAAAGTAATTCCTACAAATTATTATTTAGCACTGACTTCCTCATCACAGTTTGTTACCACTGTCTCATACTGCTTAAATATCCGGTTTTGACTATTCTCCAGACAACGCTGTGGATGGTTGTTGGCTCTGGCTCTTCAGGACTGGCTCTAGTACAGTTTGCCATTATTTCTACTCAGTCAGTCACTGAGGCTGAGGATGGGGGTTGCCATCCTCTGAGTGGCACCATATGGTACCATGAGCAGTGCCATGGCTGAGTCCTGCCTCCACCGGAACTTCCCCACTGTGGAGAGTGTTGACAGTGCTGCCCCCTGCTAACCCCACAGACCAGCCATGTGGCAAGGCTACTGTGCCGTTTCCCTCCCACAATTCCCCCTCTCAGCACTGTCAACACCAATTGTGTCTCCTTCTTTTTTCGTTTCACACACTTGCAACAGTGCTTTCTGAAAATGACCTGATTTTAACTAGTTTTTCTCTCTTAAGAGCTCCAGCTAAACACACACACACACAAGCATATACGAGTAAGACCTCTCCTGTTCTCACTCACACTCGGCTTTGAATACTTGACTGTGCTGTTCTTGAAACATTTTGCATCTTACTCTTTCATGTTTAGATTTTGTTTACTCTTACTCTTTCATGTTTAGATTTAGTCATGGCATTCGAAAAACGCGGCGCTCAAGTCAAAAATTCCACTGCCGCGTTTTTCAAATGCCACGTCATGCTCAAGACACTGCAAAAGACACGAGCACAAAGGTAGTGCAGTGGAGTGGAAAAGCACGTAAAAAAACTCTTAATGTGGCTTAATGTTATCAAGCAACAACCAGGAAAAATCTATTCTCTCTTACATTTCACGTGTCATACTCATAAACACTATACTACTAAGAAAACGGCACCGTAATCATAGTGGATATTTTTACACTTAACATGGCTTATGCATTGAGACATATTAAAAAGATCAAACTCTGCAGAAGAGCCAAGAATATGAATGCAACACACAAAGTTTTACATTAAGCATTTACCTCCCACTGTAAAAGTGGTAAAGTGCAATTGTTATGTTAAAGAGCTATTTCTACCTGTTCTTTTGCCTTCACATTCATAGACTACATATTTATTCCTGCAGGGATTTCAGTCTGACTAAAAAGCAATACAGAAATCACTACGCACATTATATAGCCTATATAATGTTATTCAATAATAACATTATATAGGCCATATATATATATATATATATATCTATATATATATATATATAAATTCAACATTCAACATCAAATACATCAATGCAATGATAATTCACCACATTCATTTCTGTTAAGTCAGTTATGTAAATTGGGAAGACGGACTCAGTAGTATGTTGCAGCAGGTGCACAATAAATGTTCATACATGACACACTGCTGGTGGGAGGGGCCCCATCTCGTTCTTTGCGGGGGACTCAGATGTGTGGTACGCCACTGGTACCATGGGTTGATTTTAATAAAACTGATTGAATTTAATTTCCACCACAGAATACAATAAAAAATAAAATAATTTGAGATTATGAGAAATGACATTGTGGTTGAAATGTGTCATTTTTGTAATTTTTCTTAACATAATGAACAATTCTCCTATAATGCATATACTGTATCAGACATTAATAGACAAATTAAATTTAGGCACTATTTAAATGAAAAAAATATTGTAGTCAATGGGTATATGAGTACATTCTAAGAAAAGTCTGTAAAAATATGTTTAATATGTTAAATATGTAATTTTCTGCCAAGACATTATACATTTCTACAGATTTGTTTTCTTACAGTGTATAAATAGTTTAGCCCACCAGTACACAAATATACTGAACATATTACAGGGAAAATAGCTGATGACAATTCACAATATAGCTGTCATACATAACAAGACTCACTCATTTAATAAAAAGCATAAGAATTATAATTTTTAATCACAGACTATACAAATCCACTAAAGCTCTGATATGCACCATAAATAAAAAGACACCGCATTGATACGAAAGCAAACCACCAGTTCCTGAGCATTATGAAATATCAGCACTTTCAATCACATGCCTGGTGGAGATACTAGATGGCACAGAACACAGAGAAGGTCACATGACAAAAAATGATGAGCAGAGGAGTGTTGTGCAGGTCACATGACCAGCCGCTGCCTCCCATAGGACAGGTAGAGAGAAGCAAACGTACAGCGGTGTCCTCATTATGCCAAACTGGAGATGCAGCAAAAAGTTCGAGGAGAGATGGTACGTCCTCTCTGCACTCTTAAAGCTACAGTAACACTAAAGTCCAGTAAGTAACTTTGTAACTAAGAGCTTTTTGCTGTCAAGAGCCTCTACTATTAGTGAGTGGAAATCCGCAGCTGTTACATGAATACATAAAAACTGTGATATTTAAAGGGATAGTTCACAATGAAAATTCTGACATTATTTACTCACCCTCATGTCATTTTACACTCATAAGAATTCCTTTCTTGCACAAAAAAAGAGACATTTTGAAGGCTGTGTTGATCACTTTATTAAAATGCAATTACAATGACTAGGAACAGGAACAGTTTTCAATCTTAAAAAAGACACACAAGCAAAATAAAAAAAATGGACCCTGGTCCATGCAGGCAGTTTTACACTAGTCATTTATTGATGTTGATGTTGATGTTGTTGTTGATATTGTTGTTGTATTTAGGTTTATTGCCATATTAGCTTCACAGGCAATTTCATTTCAGATGCAGATTCAACATTAAATAAATGCAAGCAATACACTAATACATACGTTTAATAAAAATTTAACTTAGAGTAAAAAAGACTAAACAAATTTGTATATACATAACTCTATAAAATATTATATGTGTTTGTGAAAAAAAAAATGATTCATTGATAATCATTAATTGCTATTCATTGATAATCTTACAGAACTGCTGTAACCAGATGGTCAATGAACTGAAGTCAAGAACCAGATTTGTCTGATTTGTGAACCAATCGATCAGTCAAATTATAATTTTTTTAACCAGGTCAAATGATTCATTAAAAAGATATGACTCAAAAGAACAATTCATCTGCAAACCATCCATGACTACTTTTACTCTCTCATTAACATGCCAAGGACAGCAAGTTTTAAATGATCAATAAATACACACTCTAAAAAAGGCTGGGTTAAATACAACCCAGTGCTGGGTAAAATAGGGACAAACCCAGCAATTGGGCTGTTTTGACCCAGCGGTTGGGTTACTACCCAGAAGGTTGGGTTAAACGTTTAACCCAACCTTCTGGGTAGTAACCCAACCGCTGGGTCAAAACAGCCCAATTGCTGGGTTTGTCCCTATTTTACCCAGCACTGGGTTGTATTTAACCCAGCATTTTTTAGAGTGCAGATTTAAATTCTGATCTGTTCATCAGACAAGCTATTGTATTGCTTTAGAAGTCTTGAAAGTATTCTGGACAGCTTATTTAATTTATTTATTAATTTTATCATCATCACTTACTCCACCGGCCTCGCTCCGTTCCACTCGTCACAATTATATATATATAAATTAAGAATACTATATTAATTATATAAATATTCATATGCATATATAAATTAAGAATAATAAAAATACTAAATACCAAAAAGTTTCCTGTATTTGGTCCAAGTGTTCAAGTGAGCATGAAGACCACAATTTTGTGTAGAACTTTTCATTACCTGATGGGACACACTTATAGTGGTGTAAAAATGCAAGTGTTTACAGAGCTTTAGTTTTATTTTCACTATTTTTCATTTTAAAATCAACTTCTAAATGTCTGTTCAGTAGTCCCTATAACAGATGACACAATTTAATTTTGTGGTGC
>NW_015555757.1:554066-560272 GCF_001515605.1 Sinocyclocheilus anshuiensis
ATTTTGTGTAGAACTTTTCATTACCTGATGGGACACACTTATAGTGGTGTAAAAATGCAAGTGTTTACAGAGCTTTAGTTTTATTTTCACTATTTTTCATTTTAAAATCAACTTCTAAATGTCTGTTCAGTAGTCCCTATAACAGATGACACAATTTAATTTTGTGGTGCAGAAATATCACATTTGCAACTCAGTGTTCAAAAAATGCTGGGAAATCACTTCATGTAGCCCTACAAGAGTGATTACTGATAAACTGTCTGAAAAAGAAAGAAAGTCACGTTATAGAGAAGAAAAAAATCACCCACTGACTTTCAAAGCTGATACATAGTAACGACTTTCTACTTCGAGGACCTTGATAGAAATGTAGTGGAGTGAAAAGTACAATATTTGTCTTTCAAATGTAGTGAAGTTAAAGTCACAAGTTCCCATAAAAAATAATACTCAAGTAAAGTACAGATACTCAAAAAGTGTACTTAAGTACAATACTCAAGTAAATGTACTTAGTTACTGTCCGGCTCTGGTTATATGTAATATCTAATTATTATTCATATTTAACATCCATTGGAAAGGTTTCCGTGACCTGTCGCGAGATCTCTGCAAAAAGTCTCACGATTTATTTTCACAACATGATGCATGATGGGATACACTAAGCATGCGTCGGCCATTGTAAGTCCGCAAGACCACAAGTGCACATGAAGTGTGCCATTTGGGACAGGTCCTAAGACCTGGGACAGTCTTGAGCACTTACTTCCTCTCAAGTGGCCAAGACCGCAAAGTGTGGGTATTTGGACAAGGGGAGTCACTTGCTTCGTTCCTAAATGAATCAGCCCTTAGAACGAATCAATTGAATGAATGATTCCATGATAAAAATCAGTGACTTGCCGCCACCTACTGGCAGTTTAAGTTTCATTTTTTAAAGTATTATTTCAGTTATTTAAATCATTTAATATTTCTATATTCAAAATGTTATATTTAAAACATTAATCTTAACATGAATTTCTGTAAATATACCAACATGCCACTTTTGTGTTCTTCTGTGCCACCTCTGTAGTGCATGTGAATTTTGTTAATACTGATTTCATTTGATCGGTATCTTATTCTTCTTACTCTATTGTTTTAATTAGAAATTTTGAAAAAGCTTATAAATATAAATTTTTTGAATTTGACATAAAAGATGACATACTTTTAATAAAGTGAGTCAAATATCACCTCGTAATGGGAAGGCTAATTTTTGTTATTGATCAGAAGGTGCTCCTACATTTTTTCACTGTGCTCCTAAAAAGAACAGTAAGCGTAGAGCCCTGGGTTACAGTAAATGCAGTAATGAACGTGAACTTGAGAGCTTGTACTCGACACATTCAGAAAATAATAAGTAGGAATGGGAGATAGAAACAAATGTGTGAGCTTAGTAGTGTTTACTGAGGCATCTGCTCAAGTGGCCACTCTCCTCTGTCAATAATCCAACTCATAATATTTTACCCCTTAAACAGCCTCTGTGACACTCGCATTAGCTTTGACCGGCTAGTGTTTCAGTTAACAAACCTCATGAAAACACTTAATAAACCTGTCGTCCTTTAAAGCCCACCGGCAAAATAGAGACCTGTCGTTAATTAGGGTGGTGCATGAGCCGATGATGATGTCTATTTTTACCCTGCTGTGAATTACCTATTTACAAACAGATTATAGGGGGCTACGTAGGCTTTGTTAATAAGCTCGGAGGTGATGTCAAATTATGTTTTAACACAGTGCGGTAAGCATGAGGCTACAATTTCCCTTATACAAACTAAAAAAAAAATAAAAAAAAAACATAAAGAGTGTGTTTAAGAGTGACAGAAAACACACTAGAAAACCAGGGTGCATCTATATAAAGTCTTCAGAGCTTGTGAGTGCTCCATGGGTACTTGACACCATGGTTACAGCCCTTAAGAACAATGGGCTTCCCAGTGCTCCCACTCTGAGTCTGGTTGTCACCCAAGCCATCCCATGAGTCCAAGCTCTAACCCTGTGGAGCAGGAAGAGGATATTACGGAGAGAGCGAGTCTGTGAGCAGGCAAGAGGAGCCTCCAGGCCTCGCTAATGACGTTTTCTCCTTTCTGCTGAGAGACACATGCAGGAAGAGATGGGAGGGCCGTCACTGCTGCTCCACTCTGACACTCAAATATGCCTCAAGACACTCTAGCAAGCAGCTAAAGTTCAAGTGGAGCAATAGTTGGGCCGTTGTGTTAGAGGTATAGATCAGGCTGTTAAGGCCTTGAAAACTCATATAAACCTTGATACCTAAGCATTACATTTGATTTAGTATGATCAAAGTAGATAAAGTATAATTTTAAGAAAAAAGAAAGTGACGTGACATGTGGCCAAGTATGGTGACCCATAATCGGAATTAGTGCTCTGCATTTACCCATCCAAAGTGCACACACACACAGCAGTGAACACACACAAACCGTGAACACACACCCGGAGCAGTGGGCAGCCATTTATGCTGCGGCGCCCGGGGAGCAGTTGGGGGTTCGGTGCCTTGCTCAAGGGCACCTCAGTCGTGGTATTGAAGGTGGGAGAGAGCGCTGTACATTCACTCCCCCCACCTACAATCCCTGCCGGTACGAGACTCGAACCCACAACCTTTGGGTTATGAGTCCGACTCTCTAACCATTAGGCCACGACTTCCCCAAGCATTTCATTGTGGATTTTAATAAACCTTAAATTTCTTTGGGTCTCTTGCACATTTGTGTTACAGACATCAAATTGTGCAACTTCTGAGGTTAAGTATACTATTGGTACTAAATAATTTTTACTTTTATTTTAGCTTTATGTTCAAAGATTTTTGCTTTATGTTCAATAAAAATGGCAAAAAAATCATTTAAACTTGGATTAAAGAAGCCATATATGTGCTACCAATTTAAAAGTTCAAGGTCGATAAGATAAATGTTTTTCATAGAAGTCTCATATGCTCACCAAGGTTGCATTTATTTAATCAAAAATACATTAATAACACTATTATTGTGAAATATTATTTATTATGTATTTATATTTTTATTATATTTAATATATTTAAAATGAGTTTTATTCCTGTGATGGCAAATCTAAATTATCAGTAGCCATTTATCACAAAATCCTTTAGAAATCATTCTAATATGCTGATTTGGTATTCAGGAAACATTTCATATTAATATTTTTGAGGAAAATGTTCTTAATATTTCTGTGGAAATGGTAATACTTTTTTGTTTGTTTGTTTTCAGGATTCTTTGATTAATAGAAAATGCAAAAGAACAGCAATTATTTGAAATGGAAATCTTTTGTAACATGAAAAATTTCTTTACTATCATATTGATAAATTTAATGCATCCTTGCTGAATAAAAAAAAATCGCCCAAAACTTTTGAATGCAAGTTTACATTTAAAATGTATTTCCATACAAAGGGACTAACATTCATTACATTACAATACAAATCATTCTTCTTCTTCTTCTCCCCCCACCCACTTCACCAAGCTTCACCTACTTCACCTACCAACAGCACATCTTTCTGTTCACCACTCATTCTTTCCTCTCAATCGTTGGATCATTTAATGCACTTTATTACTAAACTTTTTTTCTCTTGCATAATGTGAATGACAGTTCCTTCCCCAGTCCTATTCAATCCATTTAGAGGATAGACCAATCCGAAAATAATCCATTTGCGTTTGGATATAAGGGTATGCATGGGTGCAAAGAGCAATTCTATAGTTTCTGAAAGATGTAGAGTGATACAAACAGTGAAACATCTCAGTACTGTCAAAATATCAGCATTCTCAGCCAATCGCATGACAGGACCAGAAGTAACTGTTGTGTAATATGCTGTAACCCTGCATGAAATGACTGACTGGGCAGAAGAGCATGAGCGATGTCTGAAACCTACAACGGACACTCTTCAATAGCAGAGCAGCTCAGACGGACTGTAAATCTCTGACAGAATCCACTCTCAGATGGAGCAGTCCCATGTGGGCTGGTGAAAAGCAAAGAGAGAGAAAAGAGGGAAAAAAATGTCCATATGCCTATCCGCACGCACAGCAGCCATGTCATTAAACCAAAACACATCTATAAATAGACAACCCACTCTCTTCATCCAAGACATCATGGTCCTCGTCAAACCCTCCGGATTCCACACAAAAAAAATAACAGTGGATCTGATCTCCTCACACACGCAGTCGGCTAAACACGTCAGTGACGTTACTTTCAAATCAGGCCATGCATTATCTGCTTGTGTAGTTTTTGCACAAATGCATGGATGCATAAACACACACACACACATCTTCTCTCTGGGCAATTAAAAAAATCATTGGTGCAAAAGGAACACAGCTTTTTGGCCAGCTCAGGAGTAATACTGATGACGCTTGAGGAAAGTGACACTCTGCTGAGAAAAAGAGATAGAACAGTGCCTACAGAACAAACCGAAATGCACATTCCTCAACGGGAGTGCTGTGTAACTGAAGCTCCAGGTGTTGGTGCCACACTTCACTGACTGACTGTCTGACTGACTGACTAACTGAAGACTCTGCTAATTAAAAACACATGTGACCGACAGAAGAAGCAGACACGGTAAAAACACGACTCAAAGCTGACAGTACACCACAGTTGTGTCTGTTTTATTTTGCAAATTATCTACACTTTATACATGACTCATTCTTCAGAAACAAACTTCTGAGGTAGTGTAGATAAGTTCACTGCCTACATAAGTAACATCCTAACAATAAAACATGTGATATTACATCATATTAAGCAATAGGATGTACAATTGCCACCTTGCGGCTGATAAAACAAGTGAAAACTCCAAAAGACTTTTTTCCAAAGATTATATATCAACCACTCTATGACAGGGACTTGGATGTGGGTTCTTTCAAATTGGCCCACCTAGAAACCAACCAGAACAAGCAGTTGACCACCTAGCAACCACATATCACCATGCTATAAACCAATCAGAACACTTTAGTAACTAAATAGCAACATTCTGGCAAGCAGCTGTACTTAATTCTAGTCCTCGAATTTGATTGGCTGAGTGGTGTTTCAAGAGTGATGAAACACATTTCAACAGCATGGGGATATTTCATTGCTTGAATCACTTCAGATAATCTGTGGTGAGTATTTTTCTGTGAATATTTATATCAGTAGGCAGCGTGAAGTGACTTTCACTGGAGCTTTCATTCAACTGATTCGTTCAAAACACTGATTCATTTCAGGAATGAAATAAGTGACTTATCATTATGAATGAGTCAATAAATCATTCACTCAACTAACTAATTTGTTTACACTGATTCGTTTCAAGAACGGAATAAGTGATTTTTCTTTATGAGTGAGTCAAAGAATCATTCACTCAACTGATTCATTCAAAACACTATTCATTCGAAACACCACGATACTGATTGTTGCTCAGAGATGTGTAAAACAGACAAAGTAATTGGCAGTATTGTGTCTAAATTACAAGTTACTCAAAATGTTATATTTATAATAAACATTTCAATTTAAATGTTTTCCACCATCTTTGATTTTTTTTTATAATATACATTTTTTTGTATACAATAGTGCTGTCTTTTTAAAGGGGTCATATAATGCTACATGCACCTTTACAAGTAGTTTGAACTGAAATGTGTGTTGGCAGTGTGTGTACACAACCACCCTAAAATGATAAAAATCCACCCAGTGGTTTTTTGTTAATCTACTAAAATCTTTACCCCTTTCTCAAATCGAGCCGATCTCAGATGCCTGTCTGTGTGACGTCACACAGACAGGCCCCTCCCACGATAGTTTGATTGACAGCAGCGTTTCAGCACAGACTGGACTGGCGTCTTACCTTAGACCCGCCCTGAGTGAGCTGTCATCAGTCCGCCATTGTTTCACCGCCGGAGCAGATGTAGACAAGAATGACTCCTAAGCGATTGAGGTGTTCTGTTGTTGAATGTATTAATGAACATTATTACAGTCGTCATTTACTCCTGACATCTGAGCCACTGAAGATGCAGTGGATTATGTTTGTTTTTGAATGGAATGCGCCCCCGATCTACCTAAATGTGTCTATGTTCGCGCGAATCATTCATGATCCAGCCTCACCTACAGAAAAAATGAGTGTAAGGTTTTTTTAATGAATCTTTGCAAATCACCTTTCCTAATAATGTGCTAATTAGCAAGTTTCACGATGAATGCGGCTAAAGTAAACAGTCTCTCTGAGAGCAGCT
>NW_015555757.1:562049-582443 GCF_001515605.1 Sinocyclocheilus anshuiensis
AGAGCAGCTCGGAAGAGAGGGGCGGGGGCAGCAGAGCTCATTAACATTTAAAGGAAAATGCTGCAAAACTGCGAGCTCTGAAAAGAGCTGTTTTTGACAGGGTAAAAATGTGTTTTTTACACTACCATTGAGAAATTTTAACCAAACTATGTTACAGACTTTTCATTAAGACCCTAAAGAATCATATCAACTTGTGGAAAATGGGCATCCTATGACCAACTAAATTAAGACAGTATTATATTGGAACAGCTGGAAAGCACAACTATGCCTTAAAATGCAGTCTAAAAATGCAGCTCACTTGTTTTTGATACAACATTATGGAGTGCTACCTAGAGACATTTCTATCAACTTCAAAAAGCTATCAGAGGTCCTGCCCTAGACTCGCCAATACATTATATCCAAAACTGAGGAGCATTTGAAGATCTTATAAAAGAAAATACAATTCATATGAGGAAAGACAATGTTAGAAACCAAATTACTAAGAAATAAGTGGAGGTGTTGGGTGAAGAAAGTGTCCCAGCAGCATGCCTACACATGCTACACACTGGCATTCTCCATGGGACAAATTCTCACAGGAGGGTTGGCGGTAACAATCATGACACATTGTTGATCTGTAAATATCAGCCAGACAGCAAGGGAAGCTTCCATCACTGCTGCCTGCATCTCTCCAGTCATTTAATCATCATCCTTACAATTTAAACATTGTTTTACTGACATATTAAATCATTTCCTGAATACAAGACATAATGTATGCGCTAAACAACAACTAACAGTTGTGCCAGTTCGTCCCATCATGCAATTCAATGAGAAAATCCAGTATGTCAGGAGAAATTTTGTTGGTGTCTCATAACCTAAGCTGCAGAAAATTGCCCTGTGACCCTGCTTTGGGAAAGTCCTACTACCCTGTGTTTGTGTGTAAACAGCTCGCAACATACTCCCCAGCAATACGGCGACAGATGTCAGCTGTAATTCCCCTTACTTTTATGTGTTTCTATGTTAAAAGGTCTTACTTCCCTAGCAGACCCATTATACACCAAAACATCTGTGCTCTGAACAGCCTGGGTCGCTGACACCACGGCGCAAGGATGGGTGTATTATTACAGTACATGGTGAGGGGTCCCGGTCGGCTTGACTGCATATTTTTTGTGAGTTGGTGAGGAAATGAGCGTGTGTGTCCTAGCACAGTTAACCAACTGGAGGAACAGATGGACTCCCCACTCTCCTTGTTATGAAGAAACGCAGCCTTCACACATACACACACACACACCTCTCAAAGCAACATTTAACTCTAAACGGGATATGCTGACATGTTTATGTGGGCCTATTCATACATTTAATTATAATACTCAAACAACATTTGTTTCAGAGCGCTCATCTGATGCGTAGTAAGCATTTTTTATTAAACATGGAGAAGACAGTAAAGTTTTGCCTCAGAGAGATGCTCACTATCTATCCAGGTACTGACTGATATTTAATTACATATTTGGAAATATGATACATTTTATTTCATCAGCAATACATAATCAATATTGTTTTTATGTTTTGTGAAGCAAATATATTTTATATTTTTTCTAAATATTTCTCACCTTGGTTTTTTATAATTTATTATATTATACTTATGACAAATAATTTATAAGGTTTTCAGTATTATCTGGTAATTTTGCAACAACAGATTAACTTATAAATTAAAAAGTACACTTGGCATACAGTGATTTGTTTATAATTTTATAATTATAATTATCGTTCTCACAACTACACATTTTCTTCAATGAAACCTCATTTATGTTAGCGATCAAGATCACGTTACCTTGGTGGTATATTGAAATCAGCAGAATTTGCAACATCACGGAAAATGAAATATTCAAGTTCGTATTACTGAAAGTTAGCTCTCTTGCTAACCGGCTAGCTTTATGCCAATGCAGTTCAGAGTTAAGCTGCATCATTCAGTTTAAGCAGCTCAGTCTGAGTAGGTCATATATAACGCACAGCAATCAAACCCACAACCACTCCAGCATCTGTATGCTGAGGCCTGTGAAAGACACATTTGGTAATGCAGTCGGGCCACTGACTGAACAAGTGAGAAAGTAATTGAGTGGGAGCTGGAGAATTAGGAGCATGACTTTAGCACATGCCAACCCGTGAGCACAAGCTCATCCTTCTGAGGCCTGCTGGTGGGTGTGAGCAAATGGATTTAGAAGGCTTGTTCTCCAGTGGATGCTAATGTATGGACTAGGGCGCTATTAAAAGCCACTACTGTGTGATATGCCTGTGCATTTAATTATTTATCTATTCATGTATTCCTCCTGTTTTTAAAGGCTTTTTGTCAGTTCTTGTGTCTACGTCAGAAGCACTGGCTAGAGAAGGAGTGGGCTCAAGAGAATAAGATTACAATAAGAGCAACTCTCTGTTTGATCTTCAGCTGAATAGACCTGCCTTAAATACACCTCATCTACTAAATCCCTTGCTCAACAACATTTCTAGGCCAGAAGTCTCGGGTAGGTGTAACTGATCGAGTACATCCTGCATATGCGTATGGTGCAATGATAATAATGATAAACAGCACAACTGCATTTTGGTTCGAGCCAATAGAGTGCTGCAGGGATGACATATTTTTGTAGGCCAAAACCCAGAAACAAGTTAGCTTTTTTTTTTTTTTTGCATCGTCTTGAAGTCAGTGGGTTTTTTTCATGTGTTTTTTGGTTAAATTCCTGAAATAAGGTCTATGATTAACACAAGCTCAAAATATTTTCATGTTTTATTCTACCATATAAAATACATCAGTAACACCCCCTTGTGATTTTTTTTAAAGCTTTTACTTTTCTTGAAAAAGTGATTGCTAACATGTGGCCAACTTTCAGGGAAAAATTTTTTTTTTTTTCCTTAAAGGGGTCATAGGATGCCCATTTTCCACAAGTTGATATGATTCTTTGGGGTCTTAATGAAAAGTCTGTAACATAGTTTGGTAAAAATTTCTCAATGGTAGTGTAAAAAACAATTTTTTTACCCTGACAAAAACAGCTCTTTTCAGATCATGCCGTTTTTTTGTAGCATTTTCCTTTAAATGTTAATGAGCTCTGCTGACCCCGCCCCTTTCTTCCCAGCTGCTCTCAGAGAGACTAATTAGCTAATTAGCACATTATTAGGAAAGGCGATTTGCAAAGATGCATTACAAAACATTATACTCACATCTTCTGTAGATGAGGCTGGATCATGAATGATTCACGCGAACATAGATGCATTTATGTAGATCGGGGGCGCATTCCCTTCAGAAACAAATAATCCACTGCGAGTTCAGCGGCTCAGATGTCGGAAGTAAATGACGACTGCTATGTTCATTATTACATCCAACAACAGAACACCTCAATCGCTTAGGAGTCATTCTTGTCTACATCTGCTCCGGCGGCGAAACAATGGCGGACTGATGACAGCTCACTCAGGGCGGGTCTAAGGTAAGACACCAGTCCAGTCTGTGCTGAAACGCTACTGTCAATCAAACTATCGTGGGAGGGGCCTGTCTATGTGACATCACACAGACAGGCATCTGAGATCGGCTCGATTTGAGAATTTAAAAAAAAACACTGGGTGGATTTTTATCATTATAGGGTGGTTGTGTACACACACTGCCAACACACATTTCAGTTCAAACAACTTGTAAAAGTGCATGTAGCATCCTATGACCCCTTTAAATAAAGACTGAAAGAGTTGTCGGAGTCATGTGACCACGATGTAGTTCGTTTATACCCTACGTTTATCTTTTTCTTCTGGTGATTGTATTCAGGCTTCAAAATTTATAAAAGTTGTGTTCATTTGTGAAGATTATCATGATGAACAAAATGTGCAGGAATCATAAACTTCTGTTGGTCACAGAGCTTATTTTCTACATTAATCCAAAAGCCACTGGTAAAATACTATTGGGTTTATGTCGAGGGAACCAGGGTGATACTAGCTTCTGGATTAGATTACAAAAATACATCATCACTGCAGCACTCTACTGGGGCAAGTTCTTGGTCAGGCTGATGACATCACAAGTGACCACATCCAGGGACTCCACACAGAAACAGATGTGTTTTGGCCAACTTGCCCCATAATCCTAAGCCTTCCTGATCCTCTGACCCCTCCAGAGACCAGAGAAAGCAAGTGGGAGAGAGATGTTCTCTATCTGTTGATATGAACCACACCGCAGTCCTCTTATTCTTCAGCTGCGAGAACCAGGGCAATACTGGTGTGCATAAATAATTTAACATAGCATAAATATTTCTCTGTCAGCACTCTAAAGCACCACCACAGGTGCCAGGATTTGTTTTCTTGTTTTGCAGGAAAAAAAAAAATGCGACTGTAAAAAAGATTTTGATTTACAACACAGTGCACACTCTCAGCAGCTTCAGCATGACCCCAATGGGCAGTAAAAGAGAAAATCGAAAACATATAAAGCAGTCATTTAAAGTATTAAAGAATGTCACAACAGCATGCACAATAATTTCATTCTTTACAAACCCTACACCTTTCAAAAAATACCAGCATAGGGCACATCCTTGAGGTAAATCTTGACCTTTCATTCACTATCATGTATGACTCTTACATTTTGAGGCAGTGTTGTCACGGCCTTATTGTCTGACATTTATAGAAACTGCAGTCATAACAGTCAGAACATAGAATGACATGGCAATGGCCATTAGAGCAGTGGTTCTCAATCGGGGGCGGGCAGAATTCCAGGGGGACTTCCATAAGCCTTAAAAGTATTTAAATTTACTTAATATAATCGTAATTATATATTACTCTTAAAGATGTACAACACTGGATTGACATCTTATTTTTGAGTTTATTTTTATTACAATACAAGTACTAGAAGTACAGCTTAGATAGGAGGAACTTTGAATATTGTGTTGGACCAAGGGGGTGGGGCCTTGGAGACAAAAAGGTTGAGAACCACTGCACTATAATGTTTATCATTTATTTACATCAAACTCCATTATTAACTTACTGCATGTAAACTTGACTGAGATGTTTACCTGATGTCGTTCTGCTGAGGTGGTTTCTTGTTCCCGACCAGGTTCACTGTTTTTGCTTGTATGGGCTTCTCCTCTCTAAAATGTACAAACACAATTTAGATAGTGACGGTAAATCTCTCAGAAATAAATCTTAGCTCTTTTGCATGAAAAGTTTTTTCTTTAGCTAACTTTTTCTAGTATTACCAACCTTCACCAAACATGCATTTTCATGAAATGAAAGTTGAGTTCTAAAGACAAAACATCTCCTTTTGTAAACAATTCTGCAATATTATTTTTAAAGAATGGTTCATCCAAAAATGAAGATTCTGTCTGCAGAACACAAATGAAGATAAATAAAAGAGTACAAAAAAAATCTTCTTTTATATTCCACAGAAGAAAGCCAGTCATACAGGTTTGGAATGACATAAGGGTGAGTAAATGATGGCAGAATTCTCATTTTTAGGTGAGCTATGCCTTTAAGCTAGCACAGTATTGTTGTATTTCTGAATGCCTCAAAAGCAGTGAGGTCGACCTCTAGCTTCTGCTTCAGGACAGAAGTTTCTTTGAGAGTGAGGAACTGTCCAATTCAAACATCGATCTCATGACACACACAGCCAATGAAAATGAGAGTTTGTTTATCGGCACACTAAAACAGATTAGTACACAGATTATGTGGTGATCTGTCTCTTCTCTCTAAGAGAAATACTGTGTAACTGAGACTGAATTCAGTGATCATTTGACCTGTGACCTTTAACCATTCAAAGAAAAATGTTATTCATTTTTCTTTCAGAAGAGTTTAGTGACAAAAAAATGTATATACCAAAACTGAGAAATTAAATAACTGCATGACTATTTCCTATGAGTAATTTAGGACAAGAAGTGGTTAGGTTATCGATTGTAGCTGCTCAGTGAACCAATTTAAGATGCATAAATCTGATTTCAAATCTCAAGGTGACCAACAACTAATGTAATATAAGCAATGATGGCTTCTAAATGGCAGGTGGACAGGAAGCCAAGAAACATCGTCACACTCATGATAACAGCACTGATGAACCACAAATAGCCATTCAGAATAAAACTTTACAAACCATCCTACATGTAAACTGCTGACGAGTGCCTGTCATAAAAAGATCTCTTTTTTTTTTTTACCAGTTTTCATTTGAAGAATTTGGTGCTTGTTGTAATAAGTTTTTTTTTACTGTAAAGCTCTTTGAGTTTAATACTTTTGCTATACATATAGTTCATTATGATGCTATACATATATATCATTAGGAGGATCTAAGAAAAGAAAAGAAAAGAAAGGAAATTGAACAGATGAGGAAAACATAAAGCAATGGCTGATGCTTCAAGCTGTGAGTGATGCTCACACTACAATCAGGGAAGATTTCAATGAATGGGTTAAGGATCCTGATGATCATGATGACGAGGCACGGAAATATTGTCGTGACCAGGCAGGAATCCTGACACTGGTGGTGAATAGTGTGGAAAACGTTCACTAACCTATTTAAAGAAACATTAAAAATGCAGGATGTGTCGAATAAATGAACTAATAATGTGACATGACGTGTGTGTGCTGCTTAAAACTAATCCATCACACTGTGAGGTGTAAAACAGCAGGATGTATTTAGTTGTAGATATTTAGCTCTTGCATGTCAACACACCCCTCTCTTTAACAGCTATACCTGTGACCAGTCACCTGACCGTTCATTAGACAAGCTTGTTTCATATGGATGTGTATGAATACACAAGTGAGGCTCATCCATGACAGGTGACCATAAGGATGGAGAAAGTGGACATACATGGCCAGACTCACCCACCCACCCACACACACACAGGAGCTCAGGTGCAGGCGTACAGCCTGATGGCTTTATTAGTAGGCTATTGCAAACAGATGCACCTACAGAAACCATTACAAGCTGTTTGCCTTTTGGTCTCCAGAAGCAGCACAAATACTACGGGCAGGCTCCCTATAAAGTGTGATGTCTTACTTGAGCATGGCCTCATCCTTTGCCTCTTCCTCCCTCTGCCGAACCATCACAGCCATGATAATTTTGGATGACGGGAGAAAAGGCGGAGTCCGCGCGGCGCTCTGTTTTCCGAGCTCGCTGCTGCTGCTGCTGCTGCTGATGCTGCCGCTGTCAGGGAGACGGAATAGTCAATGGGACCGCAGCCCCTCAAGCGCGCGCACGCCTCCTCTAGACTGCCGCGCGCACTCTCATTTGAGAATGGGGGGCTCGCTGCACGCGCGCACAGCATCCCATCTAGGCATCTACCAGCAGCCGACGCTTTGAGATTCACCGAGCCTGACTCGCGGTTAAGATTGAGAACAGCGTGTTGCAAGTGCAAATTCAGCACACAGCAGACGAGAGGCTAAAATATAAACAATAAAATATAAACACACTAGACACAGACTTGCTGCAAATGACATAGGCTATAAATTGGCACAACTGGTTAAGGGGGACACTTAAGATTAATCATCTTTTTCATTATTGCTTATCTTTAAAACCACCTTTAATTTCACTTATTTGCACAAAATTGGTGGTAAACACGTATAAATGAAAACATGACAATACATTCTGAGGCAAAGCATGTTGAAAGAGTGAAATGTGAGGGCAATTTGTGATTGTGATGTAGTTTTACTGTATACGGGATAATAATTAATCTAATTTCCCTAAATCCTTTTCATACAATGTCCCAATTTGCCAACAGTGCCTCTCTGCCATTTAAATCATTAATGGAAAGGAACAAATTTTGTACAATCATAAAACTAATTCTGAATTAAACTTGTTGAGATAGGCTATAGCCTACCTCAGATAAGTTTTCAGTTAATAGATATTACATTTTAACTTAAATTATTAAGGCAGTACTTACTTTTGGAAGCTGAAACAATTTTACAACTTATAAATAATATAAAATAAATAAATCTATATGCAGTAATCAAATAATGAATTGGTAATCAAATGCTGAGCAGTTTATTATTATTATTATTATTATTAATGTAAGCTACAAAAATTAATTAGTCTTCAGTGTTCCTGTGTGAGAAAAAATACATAGGGTTATGCATTTTAAAACAGAAATCCATAGTTGTGTTAAAGCTAAACATGCATTTAGTAATCTGTGTTCGCATATGCCATATGGGATGACTTATCCTAGCTTTTATCTCAGACATTAAACGGTTGAATGATGTTAGACTGGTTGCTTTGCATATTGTAGGCTACTTTCTTTCTTTCTTTCTGCTTGCATGTCCAGTTTCTAAGCACTGGTTGTACGTAGAGCGTGGTTGTAGTGTGGACTTTTATTTTGGCATTTTCTCCTTGGCTGCAATGACGTGTCTTGGGTCACATTATTTGTTGTACCTGTTACACCATCTACAGGTTCCTTCGCTTTTAATGCACTTCTACTATCTTTGATTTCATATTTCTGTCGTTAGTCGTTAATCTGGTGAGAAAGCCTTGTTAAATATCATTTTTAATTTTATGCGTATGTGGGCAAGTGCACGTGACACAAATTTACAAAAACGCTGCATTAGATTTTGGTCATTAGCTTTCCTGATGACTCGCTCATAGAGCAGTTTATTTGATGATGGGATTCGGCTGATTACAGCTTGTAAACTAAATGAGCAACGCAATTTGACATGTCATTGTAAATTAACGGACATTATAGCGGGTCACTATGCTACCGCGGTCAAGTGAGCCGCCATCTGTGAACACCCGGTCAAGCCAACACCAAACTTTCATTCAAACCGATTGTATAGACAAAATTGATATATTTTTAACATGATGTCCAAACTTGAACATTATTTCACCAAAAATGCTACTGTCATGGTTACAAGTTGTCTTTTATTATTTACAGTAGTTGGCAATCTGTAATAGTTGATAATATGAACTTGACAGCTACCAAAGACCAAGTGCAAGGAAAAGAGCTATATCCTTGGTGTGTAGCAGATATCTATTTTCTATTAAAGCCACTAAATGCAAGCACTTTAATCCAGTAACCAGCACAAAATAAAGCAATTAAAAATAACACCTTACCCAGCCAGTAATGGAAGGCTCCGGACTTGGTGGTTCGCGTCGTGAACACATGGAACAATTGTTCTCTGCGTCAAACACTAATGAAAAACCAATTTTACATGTTATACTTTATGACAATACAAATACAAATGTAAAAAAAATAAAAAATACTAAATAAATAAAATAAAATAAACACATACCTGAAGCTTCAAGTATTTCAAGTGCCAAAGCTGTACGTTCCTGTGCCATCTCTTCTGTAGTAGTCCCAAATTCCATGTTAGGTAATTTAGGAAATGCCTCCATGACTGCCTTTGCCATCTAAATAAACAAAAAGCAAACAAACAAATAAGACAGAAAGAAAATATGTGAGGTACACAATATTAATAAGCATGTAACTAAACATCTATGTTATTGTACCATAATGACCATTACACCACAGCTATTTCCATCTTGCTGAACTGGGTGCTGCATAACAGCTCCTATGAACATAATATTTGCCCACTCTCTCTTACGGTGGTGGATAGTCCTTATCTGAAAGTATTCACTGTGTGACAATGAAATGTTAAAATATAAATCTTCTTTATATATGTGCAAAATACTACAATGTATACATAATTACATAGATGGAATGCAGTGTATATGATTACATTGAATAAACTAAATTGCATAAGAACCAGAATTTTTGGGCAGCAGCTTCTGAATCTGCCTGTTCTGCAGGGTTGCTTGAGGGATCCACCAAATACACACTGCTTTCTGCTGCATTGATGTACTGTAACCACAAGAAAAATTACATTATTCCACAAATATTCACCACAACACCAGCAACATGGGAAATTTACATCAATATACAAAGTGTTAAATAAAAACTAACCAGAAACTTCCAGTGTATATTTTCAATGTTAACAAAGGACACAATGGCTTTGTAGTTGTCAAAGTTAACCTGTAACACATCAAAATTATTTTCATTATATGATATTAACACAGAAATTACTTCAGTTAATAAGCATTTATCATTGACATTATTTTTGGTTTTGCTTCATCATGTACATATAGTCAAACTCGTTTACACATCAGCAAACGTCTAAACAATTATAAATCTCTGAACCCTTTGTACCTTCGCTAAACAAATTGAACTTTTTCCCCCCAAAAAATTACCTTTGACAAACTCTGCCTCCTGACTGTTGTTCTGTCCCTAAAGAGGAACACAGTAGCTGTGTAGTGGTTCAAGACACAGATGGTTTTCTCCAAATGCAGTTGATTGACAGTGTGATGTAAGAAGCATTCAATGACCTAACATCAATCAGATAGATAGTACATCAGAAATAATGACATTACATTATTTTACATTAACACTTTTGAACAGGGACAGAGAGCTCAAGCTGAGCTGCAAGGCCAAGGCCCTAGTGCTCAAACCTATCCTTCAAGGGTGGCAAGAAAAAAAATCATCTTTCCCATGTACAGGGTTAGGTGCACAGGCAAAGTAATGATATATATTTGATAATAGCTTATTGTGTTTCAAGACAAATCATGATATTTTTTATATTTGCTTTAAAGTTTAATGGATGCATTTAAAAACACATATTTACAAAGACCTAATTACTTACAAGATTGGCATATGAGCACAACACGGTGTTGCATTAATGTGTTTAGATGATAACAAGTCACTGCGACTGTTTAACACTACATTTGTGCATTTTTAAGTATATTTTCATGATTATGCTGCTGCACTGTTTGCCCTACATACCTCGCCTGTGAGCCAGTTATGAGGCCTAAGTGATCGGAGGTCACTGTGGCGGACGATTAAGTTCTTTCTAAATTGAGAAGAGACCACAGAAGCGACCACTTCTGTGTCATTTTTTCCCCACAACGCAGCTAGCTGAGGGTGAAGAAAATACATTACAATAGATATGAAACAATTACTGCTGTTAGTGCAATGACAATACTTCATTTTGATTAAAATCACCTGTGATGGAGGGAGCATCATTGGTTTGAGTGGTACTTCCATTTGTGTCCTCCTGCTGATGTTCAGTGAAGTCAGATGTGGCCTTACAAAAAATGAATAAACTGAATATTGAATTAATATAATGTACATATTGAATGCAAACCATTTTAAAATACAGAATGAAATCATATTACATGAGAAAACTATATGCTTCTTCCTGTTTTTACAAACTTTTTTATATACATATACCTGTGTTTGGATGATATTTTCTATATTTTCTTCGTCAGCTATTTGTGGCTGCTGCTGTGAAAAGTTCTCTCTCCTTTTCTGTTTAAAATAAGTTACAGTTTCAATTTGTTACATTTGCTTTAGAATAAACAATTCTAAGCACTACAATAGGATGTAGGAATAGTCAAAATCACAAAACATGAGTGTACTTCAGTGTCACTTCAAACCTCTTCTAATAATTACTTTCAATGACAGGTCCAGCACTAAAGGTGACACGTACAGTCCTGTACGCTTCTGCTTTGTTCTCCATACTTCCTCTTCCACTCGAAAGGACTTGAAAACATATGCATAGTTAAATACTTTTACACACAATTGAAAAAAATCTGTACTCAGGCCTATTGTTTTTTAAACGTGATCAGGCAAAAGCAGCAATCTTATTTGTTACTTAGGTGCTGCCACTGAAGTGATTTTATTAACAACAAGTATCCCATACTTTCTTCCTGCATCTTTCCATGTCTCCATATTCAAGGAGCAGTGCATCATGCATCTTTTGGTATACTCGAACAAAGTCATCCAGTCTTGTAAACTGCCTTCTTTGGAGCCGAATTTGCTTTAGGTCCCATTGATTCTTCTCCATGATGCCCTGTGTTCGGTTATCTTCAGTGAAGTTCTGAAAATGTAAAATGTAAAGTACATCTGTTATCTGCTGACATTCTAAGGGACAACATAAAATGAGCTGCATTTTGAAATAGTAATGCTTTGATGTTGTGTCATTTTGAACCGGTTATTTTAGTTCAACCGGTTATTTCACCTCATCCATCTCTTTCAGTGTTGAACAACATGCAAGGAGGCCAAAGATGTGCATTGCCAGTATGTAGTGTTTGGGAATTCTACAAAGAAAGAAAGAAAGAAAAGAAAAAAAAACAATTATTATTATTATTGTACATTTCATTTCAAACTGTATGCACAGAGATCATACCCCATAAATACATACTGTTTTTTGCAAAGATCCTTGGCATTCCTCATGATGTGACTTAAACATCTGTGAAGAATGGGGAGGTCAAATGTTTCTGTTGTATGCTGTCCAGTAATTAAGAGGAAGTACTTATGCAGCAGATCCTCCAGACCTGTTCTGCAGAATGTAATAGAAATGGAGTGCATAAGCACAAGGGAGCCATCACATATTATCATGACTGGCCTTTTGATTGCCACATTTCCATACATCCTGATGACAACAGTCTGGAAAGCCTGCAAGAAGTATGTCACAGATGCTGTGGTGTGGTCGCATGTGACATAGGTTGCCACAGGTAAAGGTGATGCACCCTTGGATGGATTTCTAACAACCAGCTCATAAACATAGTATAGTGGACTTTCTGAAATGTTTTTTTTAATTACACTCCCTGTCACGTCCAAGTACACTATGTCGTTCTTACATCTTTTGTAGAAGACAGAAAGTGTCTTATTTGACCACAACATAACTCCTTTGGGGTGCATCATTACCTTCTGCAGGACATCATTGTCTGTGCCACGCTATTGGTCAATCAGTTCTTTTAAACTTGGAAGCTCATCAGAATGAAGTCTGTTTTTTTTTCCTTTCACTCCATGAAATGTTTTTTAGCACGTTTTTAGTTGGGGCATCATCCCTGCACCCTGAATCGATGACCATTGGTGTAATCTTTTGCATGGACTCCAAATACAAACTCCGCGGTAATTTTGTTTCCAGGAGTTCTGCAGTTGCCTGTCGTGCGGCTGCACGCACTGGCCTTCTTTGCAGTTCTTTGCTGTTATGGCATACATCACCTCCAGAGAAAACCACTGCTGCTTTTAGGGAGCTCTCATCAGCAACTTCAACATGTACTTCCACTGGGCAGTCTTCAAAACGACAGTACCCCTTACATGTAAAAATTGGACCCTGTGTCTGTGACCCCAGGGTTTTCACTCTGTGTCGCTTAAAAGCAAAGCTGCAGTATGGATGAATGGATTTGATGCCCTTGGCAATTACATTTGTCCATTGGAGTCCTTGAAAAAGTCTGCCTTCCTGGTGTTGTCTTAGCTCTTGCCAGTCTTTGCGTTCAATGAAAAAGAAACATGGCTGACGTGGCAAAGAACATGTGAAGAATTTAATTTCTTCCTCACTGCTCTGTGTAGAGATGTATGGTGATTTATTTTGGTCTATATCCTTGTCAGAAATCTGTAATACATAATTTTTTTTTACAAATTAGTAAATAAAGGCTACATGTTTGTAATATCTTAACCTTACATCTGTCATATAATTTCCTTTACTTTCAACTTTCCTTTACAATGCACAAAGCACAGCAACCTATCATTGTCCTATTTGTACACTTCACCTGCGTATCATGTCACAGCATTTTAGATTGTTTGATTGTTTGGATGCTGACCTGTTTATACTCATCCTTGGATTCAAATCAGGATGAAACCTGCACAAGCAATGAATACATTTAAAATAATAATAATGATTTAAACAAACAAGACAACATGAATCCACATATTCCTGCATAAATAAACCTACAGCCTACACTTGTAAGTAGATAAACAAATAATGAATAAATGGTTTGGAAAGATGCAAAAGTAAAAATGTGGGTACCTTTGGGTCTCTGTCCTGGTTTACATAGGTAGCACGCTTCATTAGTTATTTCTTGTTTTTGTAGGCTTTGTATAGCAGATCAAATAGGACTCACCTGCTGTGTGCTGAAGCTTTCCTAAGTCTTGTCAGCTGTGGCTGGTCTACACGTCACTTTAAGCTTTCGTAGAAGGTTTTGAGTAAAGGTGGCTATGTTGTCCCATCTCAAGAATGTAAGCAATACTGGGAGACTGTTTGAAAAAAATTAAACAAAAACATCCAAGCAGTAGCCAAGCAGATAGCATCATAAAAATGATGTTGGAAAAGTAATAGATGAATTTATGACAAGAGTGTACCTAAAAAATCTACATCATAACAGGAGTTCTGATAAATTATCTAAGAAATTATATATCAATAAAAAACAGAAAATCTCAAAATTCATCCTTTGAAACCCATTTTAAAATGCAAATGGTACATCAAAATCATATTACAAAATATTTTCATTCATGAATTATAAAAATGTAAGTTTGGATAGTGCACTTTCACGTCTATTTAAAAAAATGTGAGTGACAGTTAAGGGTCTACAGTGAAATCTCGTAAAAGTTGACACGGAGACATGGTTGTTCTGAAAAAGAATTTATTGAAATGTTCATGTTAACTCTGAAGGAATTGGAATAATGCCTGTAGAAAAGGCAGGAATTGATCAGTGCTATAATGCATTGTGACAGACTTTGCCTTTAATTTTCTCCATAATTCCACAGTAAAACCCAGTGAAAGTTGACACAGACAGAGTCTTGGGCATTCTGAAGAAGTATGAATAGAAATCTCCATGTTAACTCTGAAGGAATTTGAATAATGCCTGTGTAAATGTCAAGAAATAGTCAGTGCTATAATGCATTGTGACAGACTTTGCCATTCATTTTCTCAAAAATTCTACAGTGAAATCTCGTAAAAGTTGACACGGAGACATGGTTGTTCTGAAAAAGAATTTATTGAAATGTTCATGTTAACTCTGAAGGAATTGGAATAATGCCTGTAGAAAAGGCAGGAATTGATCAGTGCTATAATGCATTGTGACAGACTTTGCCTTTAATTTTCTCCATAATTCTACAGTAAAACCCAGTGAAAGTTGACACGGAGACATGGTTGTTCTGAAAAAGAATTTATTGAAATGTTCATGTTAACTCTGAAGGAACTGGAATAATGCCTGTAGAAAAAAGTAGGAAATAATCAGTGTTATAATGTATTTTAACAGACTTTATTTTTGTGGAAAACTCCACAGAATAATATTCGAACATAATATAACTTTATCTTTTATAATGTTCTATATTAATATGTTATAAAATTGTTCACAGATGGCGGCTCACTTGACCGCGGTACTATGCTGATATTGTAGATTGCATCTGCTGAAATACAGTACCTGTAGACAGATTTATTATGATAGTAAAATTATTAAAAACCACTGATTTATACTTGGTGAATGTATAACATCTTAGGGTCTAATGGGCATATAATTTAGCTTTATGCAACGTAAAGAATAATATGCGTATTTTGCAGCTGGTTTGATATATAGCTCAAAGTGATAATACGGTTTAAATTAATATGGTTAAAAAAATGTATATTCAAAACAGCAGCACGATTGCGAGTGTGATATTGCTTTTATACAACAGTTAAATACACAAGTTCTCTCTCTCTCTCTCTCTCTCTCTCTCTCTATCTCTCTCACTCACTTTTTGTCTTCTCAATATTATTCTCAATCATTGTGGACAGCTATGCTGCCTGTAGTGGTGGTGCATGGAGGTGCTGGTCATATTCCTAAAGAAAGAGCTGAACTCTCTACTATCGGTGTAAAGGAGGCAACCAGGACTGGGTATGCCATCCTTCTGAAGGGTGGAAGCGCCATGGATGCTGTGGTTGAAGCAGTGGCCCTGATGGAGAACAACCCGAGATTCAATGCAGGTACCCATCAGTTAACTCTCATACTCTCATACTTCTTGCTTAATACCTAATACTACATCCAGGGCAAGTAGAAAACTCAGGTTATGCCCATATGTCATAGGTCGGGGGTCAGTGCTTAATGTGAAGGGGGAGGTGGAGATGGATGCAATGGTAATGGACGGCAGGAGTCTAGATAGTGGGGCTGTTTCAGCGGTCAGAGGAATTGCTAACCCCGTGCAACTGGCCAGGCTTGTCATGGAGAAGGTATTATTGTAAATTGCACAACATCTTCCCAAATACTGTACATAACCACCATGGGAGATTTAGTTTTGAGTAATCTACAGTTACCAACATTAAAAACAAAAAGTGTTAATAGTAGGAATACTAGGCTATATGATATCAGATGCTTTTTGAATACATTGAATGCAATCATTAGATAATTCTACTACAGTTTGCATTTAAAATAATCAAAGTAGTAATGTGAATGATGTCTGTCCTCTCTCTGGAGACCAAACACTTGTGTCTGACAGCTGAAGGGGCCTCTAAGTTTGCCAGAAGTATGGGTGTACCGGAAGTGCCTGAGGAGTCATTGATCACAGACTATGCCAAGATGCGCTGGAAGAAGAACCTGGAGCCAGATGCCAACCCTGTGGAATGCCAAATGTAAAGCTTTTATGTAATGAAAACTGGTACAAAAAAATGCTGACATAATGTTTTTGGCATAAGATGTCTAAAACTTTGGAATAATTAAGTTTTTTATGTATGTATGTATGTTTTTATTTATTTATTTTTTGAAAGAAGCCTCTTATGCTCACCAAAGCTACATTTATTTTAAACAGTAAAAACAGTGAAATATTATTACAATTTAAACTGTTTATATTTAGAGAGAGAGAGAGAGAGAGAGATTTTTTTAAATGTAATTTTTTCCTGTGATGGCAAAGCTGAATCTTGTTTGTTTATTTATTTAGGCATATACAATGAAAGTAAAGGGTCCATTTTTGTGTACTGTATATATGAAATATGCTTTGTGTTGTCCAATAATGTGCATTAATTTTAAATGTAAAGAAATTGCAACACATGCCGTGTTTCTATGTTTATCTAACTTCTTTCTTTCTGATGAACTAGCTACCAGAATAAGAAAGACATTTTGTTTGTAAAGCCATTTTGTATGCATGCGTTTCAGGGGCAAGATGGGAACAGTCGGTGCAGTAGCTGTGGACAAAGACGGGAACATTGCTTGTGCCACATCCACTGGTGGAATGATAAATAAAATGGAGGGTCGTGTGGGAGACACGCCGTGTGTTGGTAAATCCAAACCTGCTGCTTTGTAATGTATGTTAGGGGCCTTGATCTGGTTTGCACTACAGACCTTCAGTGTTAACACTTTTTAGAGAAATCCGCCAACACATGGCTTTACTTGTAGCTGTTTCTGTGTATTAAACTGAATAGAAGAAAGTATTTTAACACTAAATTTTAACCTTTAATTTGACTAAAAAACACCTAAGCAACTGATATGACAGAGATTGAACTCTGACCTTACATGCAAGAATGTGTATAATTTTCAGCTGCTCATGAGAGCTTGTTGCCTGCTGAGTTAATATTCAAACCACAGACCTGATCCCCAGCTCAGTACACCACACCACACCACATCACCCTCCACATACACATTCTCTGAGGACACATTTTAACCTGTGGGAATCACGCATACACACTAGTTAATGATAGAAACAGAGCTGGGTAAACAGGAGAATAGACTCTGCTGGTATTGTCTGATTTAGAAAGTGAGTAAATAAAAAGTGTAAAAAGACTGCTTTATTCTCCCTTATGCAGTGAAAATTATCAGGGTTTGCCTCAAACAGGTGGAAGTTCATCTGGAGCAAAAGGTTTGCTGAGTGTGAGTGTGTGTATAGGAAAGATCTCTGGATTTGTGTTTTTTCGTCTGATTCTCAGGATGTGGGGGCTATGCAGATAACAATATTGGGGCAGTCTCACCCACAGGCCATGGGGAAGCTATCATGAAAGTCACGCTGTCTAGACTCATTCTCTTCCACATGGAGCAAGGCATGTGTTACAATATCAGTACAACTTATTCAGCTTAACAACAAACAAAGCTTTGAGGTCTTTTTCTTATTTATTTATTTATTTTTTTTTTTTAAGTGAACAAAATTACTATATTTATTTTACTATACAGAATATTTATTTAAACCGTGAATAATATGCTTTATTATTAGGCTTTTTACTCTCTGTAATACTTGATTCTGGTCAGCTGTATTTAGCAGTTGTATTTTTTTTTTAATAATATGATACTTTTAAACTGCAAGGACCTATTAAATTGATCAAAAGAGACAGTAAAGACATTTACAATGCTACAAAAAATTCAATTTTAAATAAATGCTGTTCTTTTGAACTTTCTATTCATCAAAGAATCCTGAAAAAATGTATCACAGATTCTGCTAAAAATTTCAGCTTTGTCATTACAGGAATAAATTATATTTTAAAATATATTCAAATAGAAAACAACTATTTTAAATTGGAATAATACAATTGGAATAATACTTCACAATACTGCTGTTTTTACTGTGTTTTTGATAAAATAAATGTATCGTTGGTAAGCATAAGAGACCGACCCAAACTTTTGAATTTGTGTATTTCATCATTGTCTAGCAATAGTGAAATACATTTCATGTCTCCCGTATATTACTTCTCCTTTTCCTACTAACACAAGTTATTATATCTGTTTCTCAAAACAAGTCACTACCAGAAGTAGTAAAAATAATATTGGAGGACTTTGGTATTAATTTTAATATACAGTACATGGTGAGCAAGGAATAAAAACATTGCTCGGAATAACTAGGAAGTTGTAAGAGACAACTAGATTTGGATTGAAACCAAAACATGTTAGATTGTAATTAAAAATGTTAAATTAAAACTAATTAAAACTAGTTCCTAGAAAAACTGGAACTATTGATTAAACATTTAAAACTGAGCACTATTGCAAGAGCTTTGAATCATGATGGGATCAAAATGAAGCTGTCTGAGTTTATGTTGTGATAATGCCCTTTCTATAGTACATTATCATAATTATCATTTTATATAAAAAAAAGTTAATCTGACCATATGATATCTCTCTTCTTGTGTACTGTGCACTTGTAATCGGTAGTTTTATTAGTACTGCATGCCATCTATAAATGTCACATCTTGGACCATAAATCAGTCTGCATTGTAATACTGATTTAAAAGCAACAGGTATATTGACATGAGCTCATATGAACGGTTCGTATGTGTTCATGATTAGCTGTGTGACCAATTCCTGGCAGCATTTTAGTGAATAAATAGCTTGTATTACTGCAGCTACACATTAACTGGAGATCTAGAGCCTCATTAAGATGCTTGACCTCAAGTCTGTTTAGGTAAACATTGCTCATTCATGGGACTGAGTAAAAACAACTTTAGTCAGTCTCATACAATGCGTTACGTAAAACCACCTGTCTGAACAGTACAGTGCAGATTATCCTGCCTGCACATCCTCAGAAGGACATTTCATGTAACATGGTCTCTCATTACCCAGCCAGTATGTTGTGTAGTGTGAGTTAGCCTTTTCTGTTGAGGTGATCTGTGTGTCTGCTTTTGCCTTGTGTGTGTGGAAACACAACAGGAAAATATGTTTTTCCTAAAGCAGCAGAGGTCAACTCTGATCTATGTGTGTTAATATGGGCAGGGTGTTGATAAGATTTATTTGGTTTCACCTTTCAATCCTTATGAACCACATCATTTAAAGGAATAATTCAAACAAAAATGAAAATTTGCCTACACTTTACTCACCCTCAGGCTAGGGCTGGACAATAATTCAATATCAATATGTATCGCGATATTATTTTTTTCAATAACGGTGATATGATTTTTAAACACATTTCCGATATTTCGATATACATTACCAGTTTCCCATACATTGATTTATTTGTGCCGTTTGACTTCGTTGAATAAACATGAGCACTGCACATTTCAAAATCATAACACGGCGCGGGTGTTTTATATGAATGTATCTCTGAAGGGAACCGACTGTCTTCAGAAAAGTTTCGATGGCATTTTCATTTGATCTGATAAAGTAGCATTCATGAGCGGAGCTGCTTTGATTACAGCCATTACTGGAGAAACCGCTAGTTTTATCACTCTAAAAGCGCCTCCTGCTGGCAGAGAATGAGATTTCATTTTAAATAAGCCCGTCTCCAGCAAGGTTATTTTCGTAAGCGAAAACTAAAACTAAGACGAAAACGATTGGTCAAAAAACATTTTCGTAAACTGAAATAAAATAAAAAAAATCAAAATAAATTGATGTGTGTCGGTTTAGGGAAATACCGGGAAATACCCGTAAATGGCGCATGCACGTGAGGTTATCTGACGGAGAGACGCAAAGCAGTTTAAAGCAGAGTCCTGCACGGGTCCCGTTAAGTAAACCTGCATCCGCAGTACACAACAGAACACCCGACCCGTTATCCGACAGCAGCCAGCACCAATTTAATTCTGTACCCGACCCGTTTGACTTATAAGACCGCGACCTGAACCGCGCCCGCATTAAATAGGCTACTGCATCAGTAAGGCAAAATTATTTATTTTCTCATGTGACACAAGCAATCAAACCAAAATAGGCATTTTAAGTTGGTGCTTTGAAGAGAAATAGACAAGCAGCGCAACAGAAGAATGATAAGA
>NW_015555757.1:586553-587645 GCF_001515605.1 Sinocyclocheilus anshuiensis
AAAAGATTTCTATTTCAGATAAATAGTGTTCATATCGATATCGGAATTATATCGTATCGACCGAAATTAAGAAATACATCGTGATATAAATTTTGGCCATATCGTCCAGCCCTACCTCAGGCCATCCAAGAAGTAGATGAGCTTGTTTCTTCATTGAAACAGATTTGAAGGAATTTAGCATTACATCACATGCTCATCACTGGATCCTCTGCAATGAATGGGTGCCGTCAAAATGAGAGCTCAAACAACTGATAAAAACATCACAGTAATCCACACAACTCCAGTCCATCAATTAACATCTTGTGAAGCAAACATCTGTGTGCTTGTAATAAACAAATCAATCATTAAGACATTTTAAACTTCAAACTGTTGCTTCCAGCGAAAATACATCCTCTATCCATAATATTGCTTTCGTCTCGTCTGAATCAGGAGAAAAATATGCACAGATTAAGCACCGTTTACAAGTGAAAACAGTCCAAAACCGTTCTACACAAATACGTTGGTGGATTTTGATGTGAGAGGACAACAGGGCATTGACTTTTTGAAGCGTTATTATGGACTCGTATTTTGGCCAGAAGCAACAGTTTAAAGTCAAAATGCTTTAATGATAGATATGTTGCTTACAAACACGTGGCTTTTTGCTTCAAAAGACATTAATTGATGGGCTGGAGTTGTATGGATTGCTTGTGGATTATTGTGATGTTTTTAATCAGCTGTTTAAACTCTCATTCTGACGGCACCCATTCACTGCAAGTGATGCAAGTGATGATTTCTCCAAATCTGTTCTGATGAAGAAACTAATTCCTATACATCTTGTATAGCCTGATGGTGAGTAAATTTTCAGCAAATTACCATTTTTAGAGTGAGCTATTCCTTTAAAGGGGTCATATGATGCGATTTCAATTTTTCCTTTCTCTTTGGAGTGTTACAAGCTCTTGGTGCATAAAGAAGATCTGTAAAGTTGCAAAGACTAAAGTCTCAAATCGAAAGAGATATTCTTTATAAAAGTTCAGAGTCAGCCGCACCTACCTAAAACGGCTCGTTCTAACACGCCCCCACATATCTACATCACTATGTGGGAAGATTTGCATA
>NW_015555757.1:587952-588308 GCF_001515605.1 Sinocyclocheilus anshuiensis
CATAAACACATTTCATTACACCAAATACACAAAATAATGTTATTTTTAGCAGCATCATATGACCCCTTTAAACCATTTGCTTCCTTATCATGCATTACATGGTCACATACATCTGGCATAGAGATCTGTAATGATAATACCATGTACTAGCTTGTTAATATTGTTAGTCAACTGTATTTTTTTTATATTAGTAAATCACTTACTTGCATGATTCAGTTAAGTGTGTGTTCTTCTTTATTCTATAGGCAAGACCCCAGAGGAAGCTAGTGACCTGGCTCTTACTTACATGAAGGAGCGGGTGGATGGTCTTGGCGGGGTTGTGGTGGTAGATCCAAAAGGGACCTGGGCAGCTCGGT
>NW_015555757.1:588523-607765 GCF_001515605.1 Sinocyclocheilus anshuiensis
TTTACAGATGTCATGGGCCGCTGCACAGCAAGGCAAACTCCACTTTGGGCTGTACCGTGGTGAACACTTTGTTGAGCCTGTACAAGAGAGCATATAATGAACATTTTATACATATATATATATATATATATATATATATATACACACACACACACACACACACAGTCTCTCTCTCAGACACATTTTTGGTTGATTATATTTTTACAATAAGTATTGAAAACAAAAGCAAATATGCATGCATGCAAATCAATGTTTGTGTAAAATACATACATGCCTCATGGCAGTGATTAAGCATTATTATGCATTTTGAAGTTGATCTCTACATGCAACAGTAAAGCTATGTAAGTCTTACATAGATTGATTGACAAAATAACAAATAACTACTATAACACTCCTTTTTGAGGGCTGTGTAACTGTCCTTAGTGGTAATACTGTATGTTCTCCACTAGATGGAGATATATGATGTTTTTTGGAATCAAGTGAATTTAATTTGTTGTAAGGTGCAGTGCAAATTTAAAGGAATAGTTCACCCCAAAATAATAATTATGTCATTATTTACTCACCCCTCAAGTTGTTCCAAACCTGTTTGTTTCTTTCTTCTGTTGAGTACAAAAGAAGATTTTTTGAAGAATGTTGGTAACAAAACAGTAGATGGTAGCCATTGACTTCCATAGTCTGAATATAGCTTCAAAATATCTTCTTTTGTGAGTAAATGTTGACAGAATTTTCAATTTTAGAGGTACTATCCATTAATAATCCCTTAATAAATAATGATTACTTTTAAACTAAAATTGTAAAATAAATGGTAAACATATTTTGCAGCTTTGATATGACTGTGAATATAATACTACTACTATTAATAAAAATGTCTTACACATACTGTAAATGGCACCTGTGAACCTAAGTCAGAATGTCTTGGCAGACTTACCAGACTGGTTTTATAACTGATTTTGAAGAACAGAAATCATGATTCATTCCTGAAGTACTTCAGCGTATCATTTCCTTCTATAGACTGAAAGTGAAAGTAACTTATTAAATCAGCACAAGATATTTTAAACCAGCAAATGATATTTACATTTGAACAAACAATGCAGCAGTTTTATAATGGTCTATATTCTGTGAGAAAATTTGTGCCAGAAAAAAATTTGTAACACGTTTTAAGTGTGTTGGTGTCATCACACCATTTAGACCAATTATGATGGCTGAACTTCTGCTGGAAGGTGAAAATGTGCAGAAAATAAACTTGCTGTTATGGGTCTCTTATGTGTTATTTTAAATTAACTGATAACATCAGTTCTGTCGTTTTCATCTACAGTATAGTGAGGTGATGTGGCCCTCAAATCTTAATGCCCTGACCCTCATGACAGTTTAAGTACACAAGCTTCTGCTTATTGTGTCAACACACAGGCAAGCTTGCAAGTTCCAACTGTGAATTGTCTTTATAATGATCAACAACCCAAAAACCAGTTTTTCTGCCCTCAGCGGTCAGCTTGTGTTCAAAATATTCCACACGGGAGTATGCAAAACAGCATCAGCTCCTGTCCTCTCAAAGACACAGCTGACAAGTCATGACCTCTCTGTCCTTTTGTCTCTCATTTAACCCTTTAAATGTGCAGGAACATATAAAAAAAAAAAACACTTTTAAAGTAGAATCTCCCATGAAAATAGTGTAAAAGAGATTAGTTTTTACCTCAAGGTCAGTAACCTTTGTGTGGCATGGTGCTATGTTACTTTTAGATAAAGATGGTGAGTTGATGACAAATGTTATACCACTTTATAGTCACTTAATCTGAATAGTTGCAGGGACCCCCTTTTCAATATTTTGTTATTTCAATATTAAATTGGTTCCACTCACTCAGTATATCTATTTATGGGGACAAAATGGTTTTAAAACTCAGGATTAAGTGTATTGTAGTTTGAACTGCATTTATTTTGGAGTGAATAAATTTAGCCATACACAACACAATATACTAAGCAAACTACAAATTTATGAATATCCAGAAAGATTCAAAATTACAGTTATCTAAAGATTAGGATTGGCATGAAATCATTTTAAATCTATATTTTGCATTTATATATTTAACAGATGCTTTTATCCAAAGTGACTTACAATAGAGGAACTTTGCCAACCATATACCAGTGACAAATGTCAGGTTTATTTATTAGAAAGCCAGACTAGGAAACAAGCTAGAGCAGAGGTGAAATGCAAAGAAAATGATTTTTTATTAACCTTTGTGAATTTAATCATAATGCAACGCATTTGTTTAAAATATTCAAATATAAAAGCACAGCGGTCAAGGGGTCATTCAGTGAATGTAAACGCTGGCACCATCATGGATACGAGCGCTTCGCCTGCTGATTGGTCAGCACTCGACAGCGATGACAGAAAAGGGGCGGACCTGAACGCAGGAATCCGCATAGAAAAAGTCAGGAGTGACAGATTGCCCGGAGTGGGTGACAGCTTTACAGTGCGTTCGGACGACAACGAAGTCAAGCAGCCCCCATTCTTAGAGTTGCCATCTTACAAAGCTTTATTATAGACTCTTAACATCGTGTCTACACTGCGAAAGAGCGACGCGACGCTACAAAACTTCAACCAAACCGTTATAATATTAGTTTATTATAACGGACGTTTTCTATTTTTGTCGCGTCGCGTGAGATAATTACGTAATTACGCACTTGTGGCGGTTCCCAACAGCTTATACAAATACGTTGCGCTTGTTTGCTTTGACCAAGAACTTTAGTTTTCGTGAAGTCAAAGATGATAAAGTTATTTACAAGACGGAGAACACGGCAAGGATCAGTCAAAGTGGAGGTGACATCCTTTCTGGACATTTATACATTTTCTCACGAGGTATTTGTGCTGTCAGCGCTGGAAGGAAAGTCACGAACATTTGCAAAAGAAAGTTCATCAAACGGATCTTTCTTAGAAATACAGATGTTCTGATTGTAACTTAGGTGAGTTTGTCAATCTTTATGCTGCATTAAGAGTTTGTATTGTAACGTTAGATTTATTTCAAAAAGAAAACTGCACAGTAAAGGAGGCAGTCCAAGTCTGCTCAGCTGTGTCCAGGAAATGGCTCCCTTGTGGGATTTTTTTTTTAAATGTAAGATACTATATATGAACTTAATCTATTTTATGTACAGGTGCATCTCAATAAATTAGAATGTCATGGAAAAGTTTATTTATTTCAGTAATTCAATTCAAATTGTGAAACTCGTGTATTAAATAAATTAAATGCACACAGACTGAAGTAGTTTAAGTCTTTGGTTATTTTAATTGTGATGATTTTGGCTCACATTTAACAAAAACCCACCAATTCACTATCTCAACAAATTAGAATACTTCATAAGACCAATAAAAAAAACATTTTTTTTATTGAGATGCACCTGTAGTAACGCAAAATTACATGAGCAAGTGATGAATATCAGCATTGTGATTCGACCACATAAGCACGAGGCTGCAGGTATTCACCACTACTAATGTTCTATACTACAGGCAGATTGTAAGTGTTACAATAATTAAGATACAATACTAAATAAATTAATATTATAGTTGACCAGTTTGGACGTATATGTCTTCGCCAATTAAGCTTTTTGTGTCACCAAGCAACTCGCACACTAAAAGCCAGCCTGGAGCTCCGTGTATGAGTGGATCGGAGTGACAGACATTTCCCTTCTATCACAAAGTGTTCTGTAACCATCCGCCTCCTACTCCAGTCCGGGTTTTCCTGCTCAGTACTGAGAGAAACCCTGCTCAGAGAGATCAGTGGGCGGAAACATGGACGCTCTGACTTTAGAAAAACGCTGATCTGTTCAGGTAAAATCAACCGCTTCCATACACCTTAGTCAGGGCAGACGCCATATTTGATTTTATGCAGATGCTGTGAGGTGAGGGAACGTAATTTTCAAAATTCACAACTTTATGGAGTTTTTGTCTACTGAAAGTTTCTTTGGAAAGATGTTTTTGTCAGCTGAACATGTGGCATGGCATGTTATTACACTACAGTACAAATCTACTGAACACACTATACTTCTAATCCTACCAACCTAAAAAAAATAAAAAAAATTAATATGGCGCTCCAGATGTCATAAAGTGGAGAAGTCAGAAGTGGAATAATATCAGCTTTTTTGGAAGTCACCTTTGTCAGTCAAATTTGATTTTTTTAGTATAACTGAACATATGTAATAGGTTATAAATAAAAGAATATTAATAATTGTTAGATTGAATATATTAATGAAAATACTTTCAAATAAGATGTCATTTTGGCTACTTTGGATGACACTTTTATCCAAAGCAATTAATTAATTAAGAAATTTAGAATTCAATTTAGAAGTTTTGTCGTATGGGCCTTTACATTTAAGGCCTGTTTACACCAAGAATGATAACACTAATGATAACTATATTAGCACCCACACCAATGAACGTTCTGTAATGTTCTGTATAGTATAAGTGCGCACTGCAGTTTTGTCATCTGCTGCTTTACACGTGTGAACTTTTTAAAGTCAGGTGGATTCTGATTGGTTATCAATGTTGTTATGGTTCATCAGCTGGAAAAAAAATGGTATCGTTCCACTATGCCATTATTGTTGTGGTGTGGACTTCCCTATTCTCACAGTATTAGAATGATTAATAAAACTTTAAAGCCAGGGGTGCACATAAGTTTTTCGGTCTGGTTCTCATGAGTGAGAGCACCTAGAGATTTGGTTTGGTACTCACACTGCAGTGCGACTAAAATAATTATTAATAGTTATAATAGTATTATTGCTTTTATTTATTTTGTATTTTAATAAAATAAATAAAATAATAAACAAAATAATCAGTGTGATAATACTATTGTATTTAAAAATAAATTGAGTATAAAATAAAAACACAGTTATTTTATAACACTTAAAAATACAATGCTAATATAAACTTTTTAAAATAAATTTTCATAATTTTCAAACCAAAAATCAACAAGCTTTTATTTTGGCGGGTTGACGGCAAGGAAGTATATGCGCTACCGGTGTTGTGTAATATTCAGTTCCTGTGAAAAACTTCCAGCGGGTGGAGTTTATATGAATATTCATTAGTTCCCATATTGTGGGTGTGTCCTTGAGACTGCAGTACTAGTCATCACCAATGACAACTAGGAAGGCTGCTCAAAATTTATAGCCTCACAAATGAAATTTATAAAACGCTAAACACGTCAAAGAGTACAAAAAAAACTATATTAGCCTGGGTTAGCACAGGTTATTCGCTTCTTGTTTGCTCTGCTGTGTGCCTGTAATCAATCAGGCAAAACAGCTTAGACGATTTATAATATTACACAAACTATATGTATTGTTTTGACACTGTTGCAGTTAATGCTTTAATGCACTAATATTTTCAGTTCCATTCATTTGCACGTTGTCTCAAGGACACGCCCACAATATAGGAACTAATGAATATTCATGTGAACTCCACCCGATGGAACAATTTTTCACAGGAACTCAATATTACACAACACCGATTTTAGCGCTGCCGAGTGAAGCACGTCAGTGAATGAAATGTCAGTTTTGCATCTTTCTCTGAAACTGGCAGCGCATAGCCTAGATTTATGCTTTCAGTTTGAGTGGAAATCTTATACAGTATTACAGTTAGTCGATCTAAAACAGTGATTGTGCATTAACAGCTGTCAACAATGTTGGTACGCAAATGAGCAGTCTGAACATATTTACACATAGCATTTTTTATTTTGGTCGCACACTTATGTGCACCCCTGTTTATAGCTATAATTATCATTATTATAGTTATTGTCCTTGATGTGAACAGCCTTTTAGTCTTTGAACAGTAAGAATATGTAGGCCAGCAGTTCCTTCTTATCTTCTTCACATCTGTGCCACAGTACATTACTTTGAGTTATTTTTTATGCATCAGTGAAACAGCCAATCAAATGTAACCTCAGCAGTGCGCAAAGACGATTTAAAAATCAGCAAATTTTGTGTCCCTCGTGTGTTAGCATTGTAGCTGTGAGCCAGTGGAGGACAATGTGTCAAGACCTATTCATTAAACCCTTCATTATGACATTTGACAGTCTTTTTCACTCTTCGTTTCATGTTTCTTTTCTTGTTTCTAATTCAGTTTGGCAAAAGCAGCCAGTAGAGTGTAAGTGTCGGGATGGCATGACTTCCTGCTGACCTCTGAGAGTTAGCGTTTTCTGTTAATCAGTGTTCTGGTGACACAGATGACTTGTTCTCTTACTGTGAGTTTCGTGCCTAGAATCAGGGAACTGTGTTTAACTGCCCGTCGAGTGCAAAGGAGTGTGACCTCCAGCAAGGTCAGAGAGGTCTTCGCTTATCTGATTCTGCTTCGGGTGGTTTTGGGCTCCTGGAAAAAAGGAGACAGAGAGTTAAAGCAATGTGAGTGAATGGAAACAAGTGATTCTATGTGAAACAGAGGTAAAAAAAAAAATCGATGTGTTTTCTCACACCTCAGGTGCAACACATTAGAAATGGGACAGTGTTGTTTTGTTGCATTTAAAGATCAGGAAACACAAGAAAGGGAAAATCAACACGTAAAAGTAGATTAAAAAAATAGTTTTATATTTGCTGTAGTTGTTATCCATACATATTTTTATTTATTAGTATAGACTTAATTCAATTTTGAAGAACATTCTCACAAAAACAGTCAAATGTATAACCAGTGCCCTCTGATTTGACAGATGTGTTGAATAGGTAACAAGTTGTGGTTACTGTTAAAGTCAGAGGAGGATTCTAGACATTGACTTAACCTCATCTGCCCCACAACAGGTCCATCCCATAGGGCATCTGCCATCATGAGAAATGCAGTTTAAGTCTGCATTAGGGAAGAATGCTTTGATGAGGCCCTTGATCTAGGGGAAATCAGAGTGCCACTCACAAGGGTGGTATTTTCACAGTCTCAAAAAGAACAGGACGATCACAACATCTTAGACATCAGGACCAATGAATTCAGGCTTATTTGAGAAGTTTCTGCTTTATTGTACTCGCAGACTCAGTCTCAGACAGAAAGAGAAAGGATGAAGAGGTAGTTGAATGCAGTTTTTTTTTTTTTTTCTGATCATTGTGACCTTGGTTAAAATGTGTTCGTTTAAAATGCTGTGGCAAAAATTATTTGCATGTCTAAAACTGGTCAGTCCAATTGTGTTGCACATTCTGCCTATCATTAGCTTTAATCTGAAAAGTATGGCATCATCTACCCAACATCATGTTACTCGAAAAACATTTTTACTGTGCAGTATGAAAAGTGTTATTATTATGAATGTCAAAGTACAATGAAAATGCATCAGTGTAATGCATCAAAAATAAACCAAGTCTGTCACTTGTGCCCCATCAAAAAATAGTGTCTCAAAGCTAATGGTAACTGTGTAAACCCACAGTGAACAGGACCATTGCCAATAATTGATGTGATCAGAGGCCTTGTTTGGGTGGAGGCTGTGTCTTCGGACTCACTGCCAGATCCCTTCCTTTTTTCTTTTAGTCTCGCTCTCTTTCCTTGCTCTCTCCACCCCTTCCCCCAATTCCCTCTCCCTATGTCTCTGCCTTACTACATACTATGCGGTTGCCAAGTGCTAAGAATCTGCGGAATGTGGGATTGCAGTGGTCTGATAAAGTTTGCTTTGTTCCCGCTGTGACCTGAACGTTGGGAGAGATATGGGACCCTGGGAGTTTCACCGGAGTCAGTGCACTGCAGAGCAGACCCTGTACAGTCTCAACACACTGCTAAGCACACACACACACACACATTGAGCCACGTCTCATTAGCAACCTGTTATTTGTCTTACAGTACATTCTACGGACTGCTGATGTGTGGATAGGATAAGGATGCGTGTTACATGTAGAATTTACATACACACAAATTTGAATATGCTGTTGTAGGCAGGGTACATGTAATGCTCGAAAAATGGAAGGTTTTTAAATAGTCTGGTCGGTCATACTCTATTCAACCAGAATTGATTATCGGACAGAAAATACACTTAAGACACAAGTTGTATAGAGTAGAGACCACAGTACTGGAGTCCAAAAGGCTTGTCCACTAACAGCTAAGGTTTTTTAATGGTTGGTAAAATATAAATAATTTAAATAATAAATATAAATACATTTTAAATATGGTAAAATATAAATAATATAAATAATGCATAATAAATATTTTGAGTATAATGTAATGTCACTTAAAGTATGTATGGTTGTTATGTAAAGTATTGAACTATCAATGCAAACACATCAAAATATTAAATTAACTTGCTAGATCCACCAGATCGTGCCATTTACCAGATTACTTGATATTAAAGTTATAAATATAATCAGTAAAATGTTTATATATTGTAGTGTATATATGTATATTATTAATAGTAGTTTGCAGTAGTATAACATTTTGAGTGAAAAGTTGAATTGTGATTGTGAAGCAAGAAAATCTGATTTGTTCAAAAGATTCTCAGTGTCACAGTTTTTAAAATTTGATTAGTGACCTAGAAATAATCCGGAAACTAATAGTTCTCATTGTTTTACATCATGTTTATTTTTTTATTTTTTTTCTAAAATCTAAAATAAAGAAATACTTTCAAAACATTAAGTAGGAAAGGGAAAGACTTAGTAAAAGACACAGAAACAGCTGAGTAGATTTTGTAAATGTCAATGAATGATGCAGCACATCTAGTAAATCCAGAAACATCTTAAACAAAACCATTTCCCTAACTGAAAATCAGTTTCTGAATGCATACGGCCTTCTGCAGAATAGATTCCTTCCAGAGAAAAGAAGATGCATGATAGAGAGAGAAAAGAGACTCACTCAAAAACTCCTATTGTCACGTTGTCAAAGTAGACACTCGCACACATTTCCAGTTTTAGAAGCCAGTTTAGTGGAAACACTGACAGGAAAGTACGACTGATGACAGAAAATGATGCTGATTTATTGATTTTAAGTTTTGAGTTGGCGTTCCATGTGTAATGGGGTTACAGGGTTCACTTCTCTCAGAGCTGCAGTCTCAAGTCTAGCGCTGAAGGGAGTTGAGATGCTCTTGAGGAAATCTGCCATCTCAGCCCTCACAATGCAGGGGTCCTAACAGCTTCGTTTATAGAGTAAACAGAGATGGACGCTTTGTGATTGGAGGGGGTTGGCAGGAAGCTGCTCCGCTGTTTGTGTTTAGGAGACGTTTGCAGTCAGCAGAGATACGTTGCTTGTGAAGATTCATCAGATTGGCTTTTTGTGGGACAGTCATGGCAAAACAAATGACAGCCGCTGAGTTTCCAGTGTTTTCAATGTATATATGACATGTCTCTTCTGTCATGGTTACCAGCCCTTATAGTGTTAGCCCTCCTCTGTCTGGTCAGAGGAGAACTGGCCCCCCGACTGAGCCTGGTTTCTCCCAAGGTTTTTTCTCCATTCTGTCACCGATGGAGTTTTGTTTCCTTGCCGCTGTCGCCTCTGGCTTGCTTAGTTGGGGACACTTCATTTCCAGCGATACCGTTGACTTGATTGCAAAGATACTATTTAAACTGAGCTGGATGTTGACATCACTGAATTCAATGATGAACTGTCTTTAACTGAAAAATTTGTGTTTACTATTGTCATTTTGCATTATTGACACACTATTTTCCTAATTAATGCTGTTCAGTTGCTTTGACACAATCTGTATTGTTAAAAGCGCTATATAAATAAAGGTGACCTTATAGTGTCACAAGGTGGGCCAAACCTAGCCGGAATGACTGCCTCTCCATGGACACAGAGGAAGTGCTGAAATCTGCAGTCTCATGAAGTAACTCAAAGTTTTTAGCTGTGTTTGTCAGGTTTTTGTGCCAGCGATGGCACAAATTTTAGTGTATTAGTGTTACAGAGAGTGTCAGGTTTACGTATCGTCTGCATAGTGGGTAAAAAGTCAGCTGGCAGTACAGGCTACTGTAAACATCCTTGACTGGAAGCTGGTGCTTAAGATGGAGCTTTCAGTCGGATGTTTGCAGCAGCCAACTGCTGTTACTCTCACCCAGAAACCTGCGCCAGAAGAACATGGACACACCCACTGGAACAAACCATCGGATTATAAAGTTCAGATTGTTGAGGTCCAATTACTTCTAGTCCCACTCTCATACGGCAAGCTGAAGGGCCACCTAAAGTCCATTCACTGGCTGTCTGATGCACGTTGTACACAAAACGGGAAAGCACTGTGAAAACTGTTGTAATGTGGGGTTTGGTGTTTGGGTTTTGTTTCATGTTCATGTTTTCATGTCTTTTATTTTGTAATTGTTTTACCCTGTTAGTGTCATGCTTCCCTTGCCCTCATGTATCTCTGCCTTCTTGGCCGTGGCAGGACAGACAGTGAGTTCATGAACGGCCTCCTTGGCCGTGGCAGGACAGACAGTGAGTTCATGGATAGAGGGGGGGATATGTAATGTGGGGTTTGGTGTTTGGGTTTTGTTTCATGTTCATGTTTTCCATGTCTTTTATTTTGTAATTGTTTCATGCTGTCAGTGTCATGCTTCCCTTGCCCTCATGTATCTCTGCCTTGTGTATGTGTCATGTTCTGATTGGTAGTCCTAGTCATGTGTCTTGTTTCCCATTGGTTTGTTCTTGTCATGTGACCTGTATTGTTTGCTATAAGTAGCCATCATGTTGCCATTGTCTCTCGTCGTGTATTGATGTTGTAACCTGCTGTCGGTGAGTCTAGTCTGTTCATGCCTCGTCAAGTCTGTTCATGCCTCGTCAAGTCAAGTCTGTATCTTGTTTGGATTATGTTTGGATGTTTGGATCACTGTAAATAAAACTGCACTTGGGTTCTCACTTCAACTCGCCTTCAGTGGATGATTCGTTACAACTGTAAGCTTCAAACAGATTGGCCAACAATTTGTGGGATTTGAGATGCAGAGGTTTTTGTACAACTGCCATGGGATTTATTTATTTTATTTATTTGTAATATATTTAAAGAGTTATTTGGCAAACTGTACAAAGAAAAATAAGTATTTATATATATTTCATAACCTTTGTTGTTTAACAGATGAATAAATAAAACCCATAAACGTAATTATTATATGTATTTTAACTGAAAATGAAATTTAAACATTTAAAGGGATCATGAATTGAGAAATCAACTTTTACTTGAGCTTTTACTATATAAGAGATCATCGTACTAAAAGAATATCCTGTAAGATTCAGAACTGAAAACGTCCTTGTTACTGAAATAAAAGCTTTTATTGACACCAGGAGATCGCTTGATATGTCCTGATTGTGTACGTGTCTAAACAAAGTCACAGAAGGCTCCAACTATGAAGGATGTAGCTTCTCAAACAGACACACAGAAAGTTAGTTTACTATGCAAAACTGTTATCCAATCATAGCAGTGGGCGTTTACTTCCAAGTCTTCAATGTGGCATGCCCATAAAAACCGAGAGTTTCTCGAGCTGGCCTCAAAACCAGGGTAGAAAATAGCCTATTTCTTATTGATTTTGATGTTTTTGAATGTAAAAACCATGCGAACGTCATAAGTGAACCTCAGACGACAGAATAAAATAAAAATAAAAAGCCAGTTCATGACCCCTTTAAGTTCAGTCAGAAAAAAAATTGTGGTGTTTACAAATTCTCCGCTAATACACCAAACCAAGGTCAGAACATTCAGTCATTCTGATAATGGTCCTGGCTTTTAAATGTGGCTAAATTGATACCATCATGGTGTTTGGTTCACTGTATTAATATTTAAGTATGTATCAACATACTTAAGATGTATGTTGTGTAACACGATCATGGCCCACTGATTTTTGTGCTGCCCTTCTGACTTTGTACAGTTGTTCAAAAGGTAACATTTCTGTCTGTACACGTGCCTGTGTAATTTTGATATGTTGGTAAAGAACATCTGGCCTTTTATGCATTAATTTAGGTTAATTAATCATGGTTTACAGAGTTTATAGAAAACTCTTACACTCAAACTGCAAAGTGGACCACAATATATGCTGTAAGTCACGTGAGCTACATAAAACTAACCCACTTCTGACAGTAAACTAAAAGGTTTTAACACCTTCTGGCGTTTTATTTTTATCATATATTCGAAACCGTGAACTACACAAACAGCTGACCGTTTCAGCCATGTTGCTTTCGATCCACAGCAGCTGCAATAGCGTAGCTGTGTGAACTGAGATGTGTTGAAATGTATCCCTCTGTGGCACGTCAAGAAGAGCGAACAGAGGTTTGAGAACGAATCAGAGCGAACATTGTCCCTAGAGACCGAATGTCAACATCAGAAGCCAAGAGTTGCCATTTGTCTCAGATTAACACTTTCAATCATGTAAAACACATTCCACCCGGACACCTGCGGAGCGCTAAGACCCAGATTAGTGGAGCTGCCTCTGCTCCCGGTCACTCCTTCTCAGAGTTTCAAAGGCTTGTAACACAGATCCCGAGAGCACAGGACTCTCACTTTCCCACCTCTTGTATGAAGGCTCCCACAGGGCGTGCGATGAAAAGCACAGAAATGTGATCCTAAAGAACAGCTTTGGGTCAGCAAAGTGAAAACTTTCAAGCCTACAAAGTCCAATCACCAAACCAGTTGATAGATTAACACTCTAAAATATAAAAGCCACTTTTTAATATTTAGAATTTAATATTTGTTTGACCATTTTTATGTGCAGACTACAAGCTTTGCAAATGATCAGACAACACCGTTCTGTTAATGCACTGTAAATGTAAAAAAAACAAAAACAGTCTCATTGGAAATATGTGTCTTTGGTGACATTTCTGCAACATGATATTGCATGGCCTCTTGCATGTTTTGCAATATTTTCAAAGTGAAATATCCAGTGAGTGGCTCTAAAAGCATGTTCAGTTTTATACAAAATAGATGAACATTTTAATGGGTTGGTTGTTGTATGTATTGCGGCAGTTCAATTAAATGTCTGGTGAGTGGTGCTAAAAGATTAATGCTCTGTCGCGTTTGAAAATAATGTACCACAGACACTAAACCCAACCCTCAACCTAACTGTTGTTAACACAAGTAAAAGTGAGAAAAAAACGTAATAGCTAAAGACACATTTCCATTTAGCAAGTTTACTATGTCCAAAAAGTTGTACAACCACAGCTGGTTTGAAAATAACCTACCACCGACACTAAACCGGATCCTACCCTTAACCTAACCGATAGTGATAGCAAAACTAAACAGAAGATTAAAAAAAAAAAAAGAATTTTCTGAAGCAGCCATGCCATTTTAGCAAGTTTACTTCAGAAAAGTCGTACATATGGGCCCGGTGATGCAAATGTTAAAATGTATTAGTTTACAAATCATGCACTAGTGTTAGAGGTCATGAAGTCGTATTGTGCAAGGAACCTCTTAAAAATCTGCCTCTGTAGTCATTTGTGAAGAGGAAACTCACACCATTGGTTGAGCTAATGTGCATGGGTGATCTTTACATATTATGTTGGGATAATTATTTTAACACTGAAAAAAATTTACTTCACCTTTCAGGTTAGAATTCAGCCAGTTGCTACAACAAAGTTTAATGGTAGTAGTAGGTGATTTCACAGGTCTATGATATTTTGCTGTAATAAGCTCATATTCTAACAAGTGTTTCTTGCTTTAGTTGGTTATCACTGTATCTACAATAGATTTTATGAGCACCCAGTTTCAGCACTCTGGACAGCTCTCTTAGGTTGACCCTGCAGACACCCTGTCCTGGGGTGAGACAGTCCTCAGGGACACCTTTACTGTGATAAAGTAAATGGAATTAAGCATGGATTTCTAAAATTACATTCTGGTCCCTTTATTGTTTATTTATAGTGTTAACAGGCAACAGAGTTTACATTGTGAGTCGGCTAGTTAGAAATGTTACTAGAGTAAGCTAATTGAATGTTATTGTTATACAAAGTAACTAATTGTTCGTTAAAAATGGGCTAATAATAAATTGTGCTGTATTGTTGAATAAGCTGTAAATTGGTGTTTTATACATCTTAATGTATACAAAATGTTCTGAAATTTGCTATTAAAATGCTGGACAAGAACACAGAGATTGGCAAACTAACACTTTCAAATAATTAACTCATTCTAATTAACTTTAAAGTAAAATAATCACAAAATGTATCAAAAATTGAGCACAGTTTCTATTAAGTGTAAGCTACAATTTTTAAAATGACAGAACATCATTAGGTTTTGCGTCCAAATCATGTCTAATGCATTTCAGAAGGCCACAGTCAGGGAGTAGACTACTAGAATGTAAACATTTTGTAAAAAAAAAAAAAAAAAAAAAAAAAAAAAAAAAAAAAAAAAAAAAGAGACTTTCTACTGCTTTGGTTTCTTGCTAAAAAAATAAAAATGGAGGAACACTGTACATTTACATAATATAATTAAGAATTATTACAGTAGCATCTATTGTATGTTGCAGTAGTTCAGCTTTGTGTGACTGCATTCACTAAGCCTTTTAAAAATCATTCTTGTGTCTTTTTCCAGCCCCACCAGTTTAATCACTCTCCTCTTGTTCCCCTTCCTCGTAAACTCAATCACTCTTTTCTTGTCCTCCACCCCTCTTTATGCCCATAGGCTGGCACCAAGTCTGATGACTTTTCCCAGAATATTCAGTGAAGACATAGAGAGGGGGCAGAAAGAGAGCCTTCTTGTCCAATAAGAGGAAAGTGGACTGAAGAATGTGAAAAGCTCCCATTCAGGCTGTTTCACAGGGGCTGGGAGCGGCCACATCCTCAGTAGGGAAGAGCGATTGCTGCTTTCAGGACGGTGGGCTAGGGTTCTTGGACAGGGGCCAGGAGCGATGCAGAGGCTCCTCGGATGACGCTGGTCCGTGGGAGCGTCCAGTGCCTCCGCCTCTCCTCTGTCCCTTAGGACATCGTCTTCGGACCCCTCGCATTCTATTTACTCGCACAAACAAACTCTCCCTGCAGTCCTTCTACTATCAGAGCAGAACCAGCTGGTAGGCTGCATTGTGAGGAATGAGTCTCTATTAATAGAGCGGTTAGATTATCTCAAAGACTAATGACTGGCATGTCCAGATTCCTGAAAGGCACAGCAGTGACGTACTTTCATCCACCGGTCTTCATTCACTGGCAATGATCTAATTTCCTCTGAAATTCTATGAATTTAACTTGTGGTTCTCATTTTAAAACAGTTTATATTCTATTTGCACAGCATTATCGTCACTTATTATAGTTAATGAAAGCGTTTACATTTAACGTTTATTAATTTAAGCGACTTACAAATGAGGACCAAAAGCAAGAAATAAAGAAAATTAAAATGACTGAAGTAAAAATAAAAACTAGCATAAATGGGAAAATATAAAATGGCTACAAATGAATTGTAGTTTATATATATATATATATATACATGTATACATTTTTTAACACATGTAAAAAAAAAAAATAGAACAATAACAACATAAGATGGTGCTGATATATTTAGAATGTTATTTATTTATTTTATTAATATACCAGTTAGCACATTTACTTTAGGTAGCCCTAAAAGTCGAACTAAATCTAAAAATATTAACTCAAAACTAAAAAATGAGTTTAAAATAAAATAAAAACTAAATTCAAAATAATAATAGCCTGCTTAAGCGTTGTGCTTGTATTTGCATTGATCGTAATGCGATATTCAGGTATTTTTGGGTCAAGAAATTCTTTCCTATCTAAGCCATGGCCAGATCTCTCCATCCCAGCCTGACTTGCGAACCCATATGAGCTTCAGGGAGTGTAAACATCCTACACTCTCAGCTGGAGTCCAGCCCGAGGCTGGGAGTGGGATGTTTGCGCTCTCTGGCTCAGGAACACCACGCTCACTACGGCTGCGCTACGGAGGGGAAAAGCTTACTCTGAAAAAGTCGTCTAGATGTTCTCATCTTTTGAGTCACAGTAGACCTGAAATTACATCTGACCACTCTGCGGGAATATACACTGGAACTATAATCCCTGGAGTAGGTAGCAATCACCTAACTTTAGGGTACTGATTAAATGCACTTGTTTGCAGTAGCGTTGCTGTTACTTAAAATCATTGCAAAAAAAAAAGTACAGAAAAAGTAGGTTATGCAAAATTTAGATATGAAGAATTTGCACCAATTCATGTGTGAATTTGAAATGAATTCTCTACACACCACAGGAGGCTGAACTGCAATGCCAGGAAGAGGAATTTACAGAATTTTAACTCATGCATTGTGGGAAATGAAATGTTCTGCCATATATCTGTCTGTCTGTCTACCGCTCTATCACCTATCTATCTATCTGTCCGTCTGTCTGTCTGATTATTATAAACATATAGTCATTGTGTGCATACTTTATGTAAAGTATGTTAAAAAGCTCAGGATAAAAGAAGACATCTACTTCCTGGACTTTGTGGCTAGATCGAAGTGGATAGATTTTGAAGTGGATACGAGAGCTTTGTAACGCACACAGGAAGTGAACTCCATTGTGAGCACTGGAAAGGCTCTGAGGGTTAGTGGCCTGTCATTAAGCTGTTCAGGCTGAACTCTAGGTCTCTTTGAAGCTTTCTGACCCCACAGGGTGGGACAACTCTGTTCAACTGCAAGCGCCCCCACCCAGACAGAGCTGCCGATGGAATTGCCTGAGAGGAAGTGACTATTTATACCCGCGAAGGAACAGAGAGGCACCCTTCCGATGGGCGTCTCTCCTCTTGCTTCCTTTAACAAATGCGTTAGGACTGCTCTCATGAAAGCTAAACCCAACTCCACAAAGATATGCACAACATCCAGTGCTCTCAAAGGTATTTGTGTACACACCTAACCGTGTTTTGGTAACCATTCTCTCCGACTACAATGACCTTTACCCACTTTTGCTTGGTGGTGTCATAGCTTAAGCATCTCTTAAAGGGATAGTTCACCCAAAAATGAAAATTCTGTGATTAATTATCCTTATGTCGTTTCAAACCCGTAAGACCTTCGTTCATCTTCAGAACACAAATTAAGATATTGTTGATGGAATCTGAGAGCTGTCTGACCCTGCATAGACAGCAATACAACTGAAATGTTCCCAAGTCCAGAAACGTAGCAAGGAGATCGGTAAAATAATCCATGTGACATCAGGGGTTCAACCTAGTTTTACGAAGCTACGAGAATACTTTTTGTGTGCAAAAGAAAAAAAGTGCGCAGCTGAAACAGAACGCTGTTTACTTCCAGCGGATATTCTCCAAAATGGCACCAGGGTGATGCAGAGGAGACGAATTGTTGAATAAAGTTTTTTTTTTTTTTTCTTTTGCGCACAAAAAGTATTCTCGAAGCTTCGTAAAATTACGGTTGAACCCCTGATGTCACATGGATTATTTTACCGATCTCCTTGCTACGTTTCTGGACTTGGGAACATTTCAGTTGTATTGCTGTCTATGTAGGGTCAGACAGCTCTCAGATTCCATCAAAAATATCTTCATTTGTGTTCCGAAGATGAACAAAGGTCTTACAGGTTTGAAACGACATGAGGGTGAGTAATTAATGACAGAATTTTCATTTTTGGGTGAACTAACCCTTTAAATGTGGCCACTAGGTGGCAGACTAACTTCAGAAAGTTCATACTTTGCTTGGAAAGAGTACACAAAAAAAGTATTGTTCACTAGCCATCTTTTTGAAAAGATTTACAATTATCTACTACAAACACAAAGAGTCTTCTGCTTAAGTTTTTTACAATCGTTACTTCTTACATGTCTCTAATTCAACGACACCAAACCAGAAATTCTTCCATTATTAATTTGACTCATATTACACATATAAATTAGCATTTACATTAAGATTATTAAAAACTTAATAACATTAATATAAATTTTAAAAAACTGCTATTGTGTCACACACATTTATAAAACTTGCATTTAAACATTTTTTTCTTTGAAAAAATGCAATAAAAACTTCTGTTATAAAATGTGACTTTTTAAAAAAAAAATATTGATAGCACTAAACATTTTAAAACATATAATTATTTTGTTAATATTTTGTACTTTGCTTAAAACCAAAGTGAAAAGTGTTCTGTAACATTTTGATCTCTTTCACCCCAGAGTGCATTTCCCTACTCTGGTCACACTAAGCGGGAAAAAAACAGCATGAAATGTTAAAATCAACTGACACCCTCTGATCAAGCTTTTCCTGTCAACTGGAGGAGTCGAAACAACTGAAGTATGACAACAAAGACTTCATTTATTATTAGTTTCACATCTTCCCTTCTTGCTGTGCTCTTTGAACTGACTCAGCTAATTCTTCTCATGATGCCAGAGTTCTCTTCATCTAACTGCAAGAGAGCAACTGAATTTACACCAAGTTTCTTTCAAATGTTTCGATCTATAATCTCACCCCACAGGTGGAACGGCAATGGGAATGTGAAGCAAGAAGTTGGTATGTACTGTATGTAATGCAAAAAGTAAAAACATTATCATAGTAAGCAATGCATTGTCAGCAATAAACACATCAGGAGGAATGTTCTGTGTTGTTCCTTGTTTGTTTAATAAACCATATGCAGCTGACTGTTTGACTCTTCTGTTATTGTTGCACTGTGGCCTCTTTTTTTGGTCAGCATTCTTCCTCAGTGAAATGTTGACTTATAACTCAAAAACATGATGACAGTCAGTCGAAACCCTGTATTTAGTTTTTGTCAGTATAGTAATACTTAGTTTCGGGGGATGTTAACACTGGACCACGAGAGGAACTAAAACATTTCAGTGTTGTCAGATAGGTTGCAGCATCTAACACATCAGCAGCGGCAGAAAAATACTGAGCTGTGACAAAAGCAGTGACTAGTGTAAAGTAAAGTAGGCCTATAATATTTCATATCATGCATACTGTACGGTAAGTGTGGAACTAGCCCAGCTCATTTGACCTTGTGTGACATCAAAATCTTAACACTTATATCACATTTGAACCTCATAAGAAATCTAATTAAAAAACTTAATTTGTGATGCTATCATTGCCGTTTACGTTTAAAAAACGGTAGTAAAGTTTGGAAGACATGCAAACAAATAGTAGAATTGCTATGAAATACAATGGACTAGAAAAGTTTGAGACCAAATTAAAATGGGATTCCAGTAACACACACACATTGTGTGTGTTTTTGTTTTCAAGGTTGCAACATTACTTAGCAATATTTTAAATATTTTTGGGTATTTTGCATGGTCTGTTATTGGAGTAGTGTCACCCGGGTGGGAGTTTTAACTCCTATTCACTGGGAATAAAAAAATAATTTAGCTGATGCAGAGAAACATATAGACCGGGGGAATCCCTTTGTGATCCCTTTTGACTGTCCTAAAAGCCAATGGGGGGGGGGGGATGCTTATACCC
>NW_015555757.1:608354-610589 GCF_001515605.1 Sinocyclocheilus anshuiensis
AGTGTAACGGGGTTGTCTCTGCGTTGTGTTGTGTAAAATTCAGGATGGATACCAATTCGCGCTTGAAGACAGACAGACTTTTATTCTGTTGACAACATATTAAACAGCGGTGATCAGATTCGCAAATCACCCTCGTGCATGCTCGCAGCCAGTCACCCTCTCGGCTGGCGCGAATCTAAATTACTAACATTTATATAAACAGTTATACAACAACACAATTGAGAACTATGTACCTGTTGACAACATATTAAACAGCGGTGATCAGATTCGCAAATCACCCTCGTGCATGCTTTATAATAAGGTGAACAAACTTGATGTTACCACAAATATAATGTAGCATGAACACCAATCATACAGTATTCATTTAAACACACGTATTTATCAATATTAGTCCATAAGATGGTTATACAATTAGTACAATATACTTTTATCACGGAGCACTAACTCACCGCAGCCAGTCACCCTCTCGGCTGGCGCGAATCTAAATGACTCTACCGGAACTAGTTCATTATCTGGGTGGAGCGTGCAGGTAGAGTGAAATTAAAGGGTCCATACATGAAAATTAGTGTAGCAAGTGGAAACACCTTTTTGACCCTGTTACACCAGCATACCCGGTTAAAAAAGTCACTGCTCGCCACTGATATATATATACAGCAGCATATTGGTTTGTGTTCTGTACTTACAGCAGAGCCGATCCTCCCTATACGCAAAGTACTCAAGCTGCATAGGGGCCCCGAAACACCAGGGGGCCCCCTTGCTCTCAAAGATAATTTAATTTTAGTTTAGTTTTTGAATTTGGCCAGCGGTTACGTCATTTATTTTAATGCGGTGTGCTGTCGCCCTTTCTACGTAAAAATCAGTCAAATCATGTAATGTGAATGTTGTACAGTCTTGCTCGAGCCTATACAATATACTTTTATCACGGAGCACTAACTCACCGCACCCAGTCACCCTCTCGGCTGGCGCGAATCTAAATGACTCTACCGGAACTAGTTCATTATCTGGGTGGAGCGTGCAGGTAGAGTGCAATTAAAGGGTCCATACATGAAAATTAGTGTAGCAAGTGGAAACACCTTTTTGACCCTGTTACACCAGCATACCCGGTTAAAAAAGTCACTGCTCGCCACTGATATATATATACAGCAGCATATTGGTTTGTGTTCTGTACTTACAGCAGAGCCGATCCTCCCTATACGCAAAGTAGCCTACTCAAGCTGCATAGGGGCCCCGAAACACCAGGGGGCCCCCTTGCTCTCAAAGATAATTTAATTTTAGTTTAGTTTTTGAATTTGGCCAGCAGTTACGTCATTTATTTTAATGCGGTGTGCTGTCGCCCTTTCTACGTAAAAATCAGTCAAATCATGTAACGTGAATGTCATACAGTGTCTTACTCGAGACGAAAATAAATGAGTTGAAACCGAGTCCGCGGAAGAATGAGTTTTTGTGCATAGCCTACTCGTTAGTTTCCTCAAACAGTCATAACTTTGACTGACTATTAACAGCAAGTCGAGTGAGTACACTGGTCTACTTAAACTGGGGTGTGTGTGTGTGTGTGTGTTTTTTGACCAATTCTGATTGTAGTGTTGGGCTGTTTGGACCAAAAAAAACGTCAGGGCAGATTTTTTTGTCCCAGTCCAGCCCTGTGTGTGTGTGTATATATATATATATATATATATATGTGTGTGTGTGTGTGTGTATGTGTGTGTGTTTTGAATGTTAGTGTATACTGTATATTGGCATGGTCAGTGCAAGACTCTTAACCAAGATGTAAGACTCTGTGTAAGTGCTTATTGGAGAGTGGTTCTTGTTCCTACCACTCTTGTTCCTGCTTTCTCAAGTATACATACTCCTGGTATTAAGTCTGCATGGGAACAGCTGTGTAATGGCTGGGCAATATCTCAGACAAAGGCCTAAATGCACTTTTTTATTGCATAGCTAAAGGGAGGTCATTTGAAGTCACATGGCTGCTAACAGTGAAGAATTGAGTTGACAGAAACGGCCATTTCATTAGATGCACTGCTATGTGTCCCATCAGCACTTCCTCTTTACAGAAAACAGAAGTTTCCCTCAAACAACATCTGGGGTTTCAAGTTGTCCCAATGGGAAATCAAAGTGAGAACACAAATCACAAACAGTTCGATCTATATCGTATGACTGCATGCACAGTAATTGAGCTTTTTGTAAAACATACATAACCGTTACACCCATTCATACCCACCTTGAGTTTGACACTGT
>NW_015555757.1:610974-615910 GCF_001515605.1 Sinocyclocheilus anshuiensis
ACCCTCATGGTCCAAAAGAGTGTAATGTAACAAAAGAGTGTAAAGTGATAATGTAATAAATTTTATCAAACAAAATATTTATTGCTGAAGCTACTTTTTGTAATGGAGAACCAGAACGAACTGTTGTATAATGGTCAGTATTCAGCAAGTAGTAAGAAAGTATTTCATGTTAATCAGTGACTGCTGGGAAATCACTTTCATGGGGCGTGTGAACAGCAGGGCTCTCATTCAGTAGGCCTCATCTAAACACCCTGACTGATCCATTCTCACCTGACCTGTGGCTGATGCCTGTTTTTCTGCATCACTGCTCTGAGCAGCACAGTGCGTGTTGTACGTTTAATTGAGAGCTGTGGTATGAAGCTTTGAGGCTGCTAATTGAATGAGACAACAGCTCAGTAAGGGAGATACACACACACACACACACATACACACAAGCTAGAAGAGTGAGTCAAGGGGAGTATCCGTTTCGCATCACAGTCACCCAGTGCACAAGACTCTCCACCTCATTCTGTCACTCCCAATCAGTACGGCCACACTGCTTTCCACTCAGCACATTTAACACACATGAACCACACTGGAATAAAACACAGTGTTTTACTAACTGCTAACTGAAGCACACTTAGCTATTAAACAAACTAAATTAAGAGTTAAATAATTATTAAATAAGAAATGACATAAAATTGATAACATTTCCAAAAATTACAATTATAATCACTTCACATAGAAAAATGAAGTTAATATTATTTGTAAGCAGTCAATTTTATTGTACGTCAGTTGCACTCAAGCTGTAATGTTATTAAATTATGATATGAAAAAATAAATAAAATAAAATATGAAAATATTATTTAATTGTATTTAGGATTCATAAAATATTGTACTTGAATTATTTTTTTATTTATATATGTATTCAGCAAATATGCATTAAATTGATCAAAAGTGACATTTATAATGTTACAAAACATTTAAATTTGAAGTAAATGCTGTTCTTCTGGACTTCTTGTTCATCAAAGAATCCTGCAAATAAAAAAAGGTATCACAGTTTCCACAAAGAAATGAACAGTTTCTTGAGCAGCAAATCAGCACGTTAAAACGATTTCTGAAGGAACATGACACTGAAGGCTGGAGTAATGGCTGCTGAAAATTCAGCTTGGCATCACATAAATAAATAAATATATATATATATATATATATATTTTTTTTTTTACATTTTTTTTTACAATATATTAAAATAAAAAAAAAAAAAGTTATTTTAAGTTGTCATAATATTTGTGTATATTTGATCAAATTAATGCAGCCTTGGTGGGCATAAGAGATTTCTTCCAAAAACATTTTAAAAATCTTATACTGTATATACGGCCAGTTGAAGAAACCCCCATATTGTTACTGAATGATTAACATATTTACAGTACATACCATCGTATTTATGACACTCATAGTTTAAATACAGTACATATAAATACACACGTTTCAAATTATATCATAATATTACCATAGTACATGTTCTGAAAAACATGGCATATTCCTGGTAGTTTTTTGTTCGTAAACAGAACATGGACATATAGGTCTAAAGCAGATTTAACAGGCTTCACTATGCTTCACAAGGGCTCACTAATGTAATGATATCCAATCGCAGTGTGTTGGTAGTCAAACAGTAGGCAGACAGGTACTGTGGTGAAGAGAACCACAGGAGAAGATGTGCAGGTGCGCACCAGGAGAGCCGGGCCAGGTGTGTGTCTGACAACTCTCAGACTGAAGAGCTGGCAGGGAAAGTCACACTCACAGGCGTACGTCAGGAAAACTGCTCCCACACACTAATGCTTTGACAAGCAACAGCAAAGCTCACGCTGATTACAGGATATGCGGTCTCCTTAAGCCCACTGGGGACCAGGCTCCCTGAACAGACCATATGGCACCGCTCTTCTGTGATTTTATCACAATTTGAACTGTTTTTCCTGACTTCACAATCCTCTTAACAGGGCAGTGTGGATTATGGGAGGGGACGGAGTGATATTCAACTTGTCCTCTGTCAAAGACATGGCGCAGTGCTCTGCAGCAGCTGAGAGTGAAGGCAGAGCTGCATTATCTTAAGCCGAGAGATTGTTTTGAAATGACATGTGTAAGCAATGAGCTTCAGTTAGCTGGTCGCTATTGCAAAATAAACCCAAATCGCACAATCAGGACCATAAGCTTAAGGGTCTTTCATCACTCTACCCTTACAAAAACAAAAATATATGGGAAGATACTGGAAAATATAATAAAACATATTAAATAATACATTTACATATATGGGAAACTAGTTCTTATGTTTTTCAATATACTGCATTGTATGCATGGACCATGTATGGCTACTGATACATTTAAAAATGTGTAGCAATGAAGAACACACATTTATCAACTTTTATCTCACTTTACTGTAAGATGCACATTTCATACAGAATATGAAAATGTGTGATGGTATTTAAGAAAAAAGTGTTTACTGAAAAATATTAACATTTTAGGATTTTTGGACAATTGGATGTTTTGTTAAAGTCATGGCAACATGGTGGTTGGAAAATGAGATTCGACATTTGTACTTAATTTACTTAATGGATTGAGTGCTATATATAACTGTACGATGGCAATGGTAATACTAGATTAGGGAACACAATTCACTATTAACTAGTTGTTTATTAGCATGCATATTACTAGCATATTGGCTGTTTATTAGTAAAGCTAACGTTAGTAAGGAATAAGTGTTGCTGTGGCGATTTATGTTATTTAATATATTTCAATTATAATATAAAATTTATTATTCTGTATATTTTCAACGATTTTATAAATTGATCGTTAATATACAAGGAAATGTATTTTATTTGCATGAGGATAGAGATTCATTTTGCATCCAATCAGATTTTATTCTGCTTATTACACTGCTACTTATTAACATTATTTCAAAATATTATTTCAAAATATGTTATATTATAATATTTATGTCTTTATATTATTTTATATTATTTGAGCACAGATTGACCAATCAGAAACAATTATTCCATATAGTGCTATGTAAAAAAATAAAATAAAAAAAAATTAAACAATTTTTTAAACAAAGAGTTGTTTTATATGTGCATTTACAGTATCTTCTCAAAGTGCATAAATATATATTTGACATACCATAATAGTAACATGACCACACCCATTTATCCACCTCTGACTGGCAAATGACTTCAACTGAATTCAACTGAATTTAATGTACAGGGGGAAATTAAAAGAAGCATAATCGCAGTTGTGTCAGTCATCAAAATTCAGTAGCTCCATTTACGCGCACGCACACTTACAATTCGTCATAGAGCTGCACTTTATTATACAGTAGGCCACAATAGAAATGTCCAAATATGAACTTCCAAATGTCACACTTCCTTTGATTACAAATTGTCACTTCTCAACAAAGTTATAAGTTATAAACACTTATGGCACCTTACATGACGCCAGTCAAACTGTTTCCACACAATTATGGCACAAGAAACACTGAAATACTGAGATGTGGATTCAACAGTCTTTTAGAACCACAGGTTCTTCAGATGGACAAAGAGAAGATGGCTATTTGTTTCCCAAAAGGACAGATGTCTGAAACGTAAGTCTCGCTGCCTAGTTTGACTTAAAAGCAATGTTTTTGTAACAGTACCTCCCAAAGAAAACTGGTTTCAGACTGGCTTCCAAAGCAATATAACCTCACATTTAAAAATTAAGAAATTCAAGTGAGCTTAAGAGACAAGCAAGCAAATATGAATAATTATTTCTTAGTAGAAGTAAAAAAAAAACAGACATTTAGGAATAAATGTACTTCTTTCAATCTCTCCATCAGATGCCTTGTTATTCTTTTCACCAACTGCCATACCACATGTGCAGGATTGTGGGATATTGCAGTGCACATCTGTGCTGAATTCATAAACCAACCAGATGAAGGCATCTTAGTAGACAGGACAACTATGTTTTTTCAGGTTTTGGACACAAGAATTATCTGTCCATTTGGAGGAACCATGGAGCAGAATGTGACCCCCTCTTTTCATTCATGACTCTCACACATTCAGAGCGATGGGGTTTAATGAACCCCAGGGTATGAACTGGGTTAGACAGCAAACAGAAAAGTGTGCTCAATCTAAATATTGACTGAGGAAAAGAGACTGAGAGAGCCTTCAACATTTAATCCAACAGAAAAAGGGAAGATGGACTTTAGCCACTACAGAAGAAAGGGATTTAGTCTTTCCTGAATTTTTTTGCTTCTATTTGTGTGCCGTTAGAAACTAAAAAAGGCAGAACCCCATCCTACGCACACACACCTGTGCTGTGGAGGTGTTGTCTAGCCCTCTGGGTACACTCTGAAACAGCAGTGTGGAACAAACACACGTAACATACATGCTAGATCCATATTAATATTTGCTAATAAAAACACTCATTGATTTGTATTCTATGTGGATAGTAACCATAAATTGCCCTGATTGTCCACACTTAAACACTGTAAGAATGATTAAAGAAAGGCAGCACACACTCACATGTACATATGTGAATTGCTCCATCAATTTGAGTCGTTTTGAGTTACATGCACTGAATGAAAAATCAAAGTCTCTGCTTCCTAATGATATTACCATTATCTTTCAAACAATTCTCAAGATAATAATTTAAACGGTTGCTGTCAAATAGCCTATTATAAACATAAAACATATGTTTTTAAGAAAATGGCGGCTACATAAATAAATAACTGCCCCAAAAAATTAATATTAATTTGTAATATTGTGTATATATTTTTACTATATATTTACTTTCTTCCAACTAAGGAGCTATGGACATTTAATGGCTTTCCTAAGGTAAGTTGTTCCATGTACAATGCTGTTCACAAGCTGTTTTGTGGATTTCTTTGCCGATTAGCCTACATAAACCTTTCAATATATATATATATATA
>NW_015555757.1:615959-660023 GCF_001515605.1 Sinocyclocheilus anshuiensis
TTTCAATATATATATATATATATATATATATATATATATATATATATACACACACACACACACACACATACACACACACCGTTTGATGTGCTTTAACTAGCAAGTTATGATCGGTAAACTAGCGCGTGTTGTGCCGCCGTTTTAACTGAGGCGGTTGCTGTCACACCACATTTAGTAGAGTATACGGCATTTATTTCCATTAAAAATGAGAGCTAAGGCTTTGTTTTCAACAAACGGCTTACTGCGCGATTTCCGACTCGAAATGATAAAGCACGTCACGTATGCTTTAACAAACGAAAGAAGAGGCACTTCATATTGCAAGACGTATTCGAGAAAACTGGATTAAGATCTCACACGTACCTATAGAAACATGGAAGATCAATTACCTGAAAATTCCTGCAAGTATATTAACACTTACTACACATTATTATTATGGTCTTATACAAGGAGCTAGGAGTATCCGAATAATCAGCAAGCTCTGAACACGGAAAAGAAGACACATCTGTCTGAGAGACGGGCTTATGATTAGCAAATAAAGCCTCACCTCAAAGCCTGTACACTAAGATAATGTTCTCAAACAGGGGAAGACTGAATAGTCAAAAAGTGCAATATTTCACACAAACAATGTGCTCAGGTAGCACTTATATATACTCACACTTGTACATGTGCTAAGAACTCTCCAGAGGGCTGCAAGTAAGAATTACAGTAGAGAAATTTACCTGCTAACACTTTGAAAAGTATTCAGAGTTAAGAAAAACACCTCATATAAAAAAAAAGGCAAACAGTCAAGTTGTTCACAAAGCAAGTCCCTAAAAGGCAATAGTATGGAATAATATTGCTGTGCTATTCTTTTACCTAACTTTAAGATCATCTTAAGCTACTCTGAGAATTCCCAGAATCCCTCTCTTTCTTACAGAGGAATGGTCTCAATGTATTCTTCTAGATCTACCCTTCCCCTGCCCTCCTGCAGGACCTTGGACCCTTTCGCTGTTTTCCACTCTCCACTCTTCCTATCGTCCATATCGTCTGCCTCTCTCTCTAAGTTTCTGCCCTCCCTGGGTGACCTGGCTTTGCCCACACTCTTCTCCACCACCTCATTTTTTCCTGACTTCATCCCTGTGGATCCAGAGGCCGGAATGCGCTTCTTCTTGGGTGGCCCCCAGATGAAGTTCTCAGGCGGCTGGTAGTGGCGCTGGGCGAAGCGGAGTAGGGCGCGTCTCTGTCTGTGTTGGCGCAGTGTGTAGATGAAGTATTCCAGTGCGCTGTGACGCATGTTGGGTAAAGTGCCCTCCACCAGCGCCTCCTCCAACAGCAGACGCACCAGAGGCAGCTTGAAGCTTTCAAAGCCCAGCTCACCAAGACTCTTCAGAATGCGAGTAATACGCAGGTAATTGTGCTGCGACCTGGAAAGAAAGGAGGTCATAGGTTTCAGACAATGGCCAAAATTTTCAATTAAAGTAATATTGGTTGTTGACAAGGGAGAACATTTTATTTTTGATAAATGAACTTTGTAAGGAAGGGTCTAAGCAATATATTATAGTTACATATATAACACAAAGTTTGGTTCATTGGCATTTTTGGGGTTATACTTTTCTACCAGCTTAGCTAATACCAGTGTAAACCATCTTATGCTTCTAATTTGACAAAGGCACTTAATGAATTATATTTATTTGATGTCATTTTTTACATTGTTATCAATACCCTTATACAAATCATTATACAAAAGGCATTCAAGGCCATGCTATATTGCATACTGCAATGCCCTTTAGTTGTGACTATAATCAACTTGCTTAACAGAAAATAAACAAATTAATAAAACAAACAATATACTGTATTTATTTATGCGGTCTAGTTTCACGTATTAAGAAACCTCCAGATTATACTATAAACTTTTGTGATGAATGAATGGGCCACAGTACCAATGAACTTTGGGATACTGAAATTTATTTGACATTGGCTACACTTAGTTAGAATTTGTACAAATTGAAAATAATAATAAACTAATCTTCAATATGAGTGGATTTTTATCTTATAAGTTTAAGTTCAAAACAAGTGAAAATTTTTTTGCAGTATAACCAAAACAACGTACATTTAAAATACATTATTTGAAAACAGGCCTAAATATCAGTGTTGCTTCTCTAGTGAATTTATCTTGTTTTAAGGATTGTTAATGCATCTGTGCATGGCCTCGTTAAGGTTGCTCTGTGCCTGCTCGAAATTCAGTGTGAGGATGCAATGCTGCATAAAAGCTAAATTATGCCTGCTCAGACGCACTTCAGTCCCTAGTATCAAAGTACACAGCTGTGTATTTTCATTAAACAGTCTGTGTAAAGACACCTAAATGCCACTTCAGAAGCGCTTCTGTGCCACCTTTGCAGTGTCAATTAGATATTTTTACTGGAAAACAAGCCAAAAAGACTAAACAAAAACTCATCAAGAAGTCATTTTTGCCCACTGTAAGAGAGGAATACTCTCAGTGCACTCAAAATGACAGCGTTTTGTATAGGCTCATTCACACTGCAGACAAAGTTCATCAAGCAGTGTATATCTGCAATGTAATGTAAGTGTGTCCTCTATGGCACAGTCCTGGGGCAATGACACACAGACAGATGCGCACAGTCATCTATGTCTACGACTCAGCCCCCTGCACTGCGGATTTTATTTCGCTCCCTCCTTGCTTATCGTGCGTTCATCAAACTTGTTTGCAATTCTCCTTTTCTACATTTTCCCCCCGATCTTAATCACCATTTCACTAAATGCAAAAGTTTTTGTATCCTATTCTGTTCTTCTCTGTTCAGCCTCCTCTGTGTGCGTCTGACCCATTTCTCTGGCCCCTGCATAAGATGATCACATGACGGTGCAGTCAGGGTCATGACTGTGAAATTGTGTTGCAGGGACAGGGGACTAAGAACTCCCTGGACTGAAGCATGCTACATATGGCAGGAGACAGGAGACTAAGAGTTGAGATTGTCATGGAATGTGAAGATAACTGGTGCAGGTGGAGTAGAACATAATGGTAAGAAGAAATAAATTATAGAGTAGAAAATACTTTAAAAAACAACAGAAAACCAGAAAGACAACTCACTCATTCAGGTGCTGGAAGCGATCTTGCCAGTTTGGGGCCCGAGCCACATTCCCGTTTTTATCCAGGAGCTTGATTCCAAAGAAATCCAACATGATCGTATATGCTAGGAGGAAGCGTCTCTTGGCTTCTCGAGTGCTTTGGAATTCCTGTTGAAAACAAAAACTCACCTGGTTTAAAGCTGATCTGCACAGTGACTACAAAAGGTTATTTTGATTGACTGAATAAAACAGAGGCAGCATGAGACTAAAAACACAGAATGTGCCACTTCCTAAAACCTATTTATGGATGTTCTGACACCCCTGACTACTGTAGGTGATATTACACTATTAAAAATAAAGGTTCCAATTAGAACCAAAGGGGTTTACAGCCTAATATATTTGGAGTTTCATAAAAATGTTTTATGCTCTAGTTATTTTTATATTAACCAACCTTTAAACACCCCAAAATCAAAACACTTATTTAAAGCACTTATTTTTTTTATTGCATCCAGGGAACCATACTGTCAACTCAAGACCTTATACAGCAAAAAATAAATAAATAAAAAGAAGGAAGTTCTTTGCTATGAAGAACCACAGAAGAACCTTTATTTTAAAGAGTATACATGTCTTGACTGTTCTTTCGTGTTTGACTTTAGCAGCATACCTTTATCTCATCCTGAGTGAGTTCTTGAGCATAAAAATTTAGGCCTTGTTCTCTGAGTGGGAAGAGCCTGTAACGGCAGCAAAGAAACATGTTAGGATCTAGCTCTGAATTTATCATTATTTATCAATTAGAGACACGACTGACAATGCTGGATAAACATTTTCAAACACATCATATTTTGGGTTAGGTTTATTTTGAGTAACTTTTGCGAATCATTTAGAAATGATTAATTTCAACATATGTGTGTACATCTCCTTGCATTGAAGGTATGCATTTTCATGCATTACCTAGGAATCAAACCCATGTCCTTGAAGTTGCTCTACTGTTTGAACTACAGGAATATAGTTATTTACTATAATTAAATTGTATTAGCCTATATCATATGCTGTATATCAACCATATCAAGTTCCCTAGTTATCAGTATTGGCACTGGACATTGACAAACCCATATCATACCCGTATTCATAAAACATTAAATGAAAATGAATAACGGTAAGAGTGTAGATAACATAATTAATGATTTAAGACAATAAATCATGATGATTTAATTAGCACCACAAATAAATCATGCTGGAACAGGCAAAAGTGACCATCACTAGGATATAGCGAAGAGGACTAGGGAGAGAGAAAAGACAAACACACACACACAAAATGCAATAAAGGATAAATTTCTCCCTGTCAGCTGTTTGATCCTACATGTTGCTGACCACTGGCAAAGGACAACCCGCACACCTCGGCACATCTTTCTTCCCCTTCTTCTCTCGTTTCTCTTTTTCTCTGAAGCCACAAACTTCTGGCTGGCAAGCTTTCGCTGTCACCTCATCTTAATTTACTTAAAGAGGCAAAATGCTAGCGATCTGTCTGCTTGCACTCACTTGTGTTTTAACATTCACTAATTGATATTATGCAAATAGCCCTGCAAGCATACGGAGTGTGAAAAAATGAGTAGGGGGAATGAGAGAAGCTAATCTCTTTTTCCTTGGCAGGTGGGGGTGCCAAGGTACGATTGGCAGCATATGCGTGAAGCCTGATTTTAAAATTGTGTTGTTATTTCACGCAGGCTTGGGGCATCATGTCCTCCCCCTCTTCCTCACCGTCAACGCTCATAATAACAGCACAGCCAGGAATGAACAGGAGCTTCAGCTCTGGGAGTGTGTGAGGTAACGGCACCCTACTGAGAACTTTACAAGAGCGCATGATGTAAAACCACTTTTTAACCTCTGTACAACCTTCAACATTCACTGAATGTTACATTGCCAGCAGATTAATTCATTACTGTTTCTTCCTTGGTGACGTAGTTATTGTATAATAGTTATTTTCAAAATGAATAAGAGGTTAAAAAAAGAGGATGACTAAAGCATGAAATAAAAAAGCATGATGTCGGTTTGTAGGCCAACCCGAAAGGCTAATTTTAACAGTTTTGTTTTTTTTGACTGAGAAGAAAAAGGTCTGTGGTTAACATTATTTGAGAAGACTTTCATGTCATGTTCTACAATAGAAATTACACACATTTATACCTCAAGCGTGAATATTGAAGGTGACATCATGTGAAAGTCTCTTAAAAGTAAAGTTATCGACCTTCTTTTACTGCGAAAACCCATTAGAAATTTTCGAGGAAAGCCATGGCTCAAAATGCTAATTCTCTTCCAGGTTTTAGGCCTACAGCTCTGTTTAAAGGACCGATAAGGCCAAAAGGAAATGCTTTTTACTTGTCTAGCCAATAGTAGCATGAAGCAAAAGCAGGAGACACATATTGTCCTTCAAAGATTCTCACATTAGACCTTATCTTATGCACCAACTGCAATCTGAATAGGACTCATTTCACCTATTAGTTACATTACTGGTGATGTGATTGTTCAGTATTTTTCTCCAGTTGACCTTGAACAAGTTCCTCTTTTATTATATGAACGATATAATCATCATCAGAATCTGAAAGAGGTGCTGAGTATTTCTCTCAGTCTTCTGTTACAAATATGAAATATGCCTTTTCATTTCTCAAAATATACTACAAAAAGTGTATGAATTTCGAAAAGCAGGAAAGCAGCTGGATGCTGTTTTACTATAGTGCCTGTATGATGTTTAATTAATCATGCTTGATTTAATCTCAAATTCTTAGAAAAGCTTACATCCATTCATATAACTTATCTTCTGCCATTAAGATAAAGTCTTTATCGTTTGCATCTTTAATGTTAGGAAAATGGACAATTTAATCAGGAAATGCCCTCAAGTCATAGACATTCCCCAAAGCTTCTTCAGTTACTAAAGAGATGATGTCAGCCAAAGTGGTCTATTAATATTTAAGCAACGTTAAACATTAAAGAAACTTTTATCTAATGTAGTCCTAAGGCCATCTTTTCTCAACAAAAAGGATGTTATTTACCCCTTCACCTGCAGGTACCACAGTTGTGCTGATTTTGTCTTTATATCTGCCTTTATCCGCTCATGCCCTTGTTTGATTTTGCCTTGATCTACAGAATTTTGTTTTGAACAGATGGTAAAGAAAAGCATATTTAATCCATGTCTTGCCGTCCAAAAATCCCTCATGCACATATTAGCATGCAACTTTCTCTGTTCTTTGAACAAGCAATAATAATAATATAATAAGTGGCTGGTCTCAGTTATTAAGCATTATTAAGCAATTACTAGGCGCTTTATTTGCTCTTATAGAAGCTGGAATATTGAAGAAATGTCTTACCACTGAATGTATGTGTGATTGTGCTCTAATTTTTCATAGTCGCCCCTCCATTTAGTGAGGATTTCTTCAATATAAATACCTACGGGGACAGAGAGAAAAATAATAAATCATCACAACAGGCCAAGCTCAGCATTAGCCACTTAAAACTCTATTAAACAGGACGGTTCACCAAAAAAGGAAAATTCTCTCAAGATTTACTCAAAAGCCTATGACTTTATTTCTTCCATGGAACATACAAGACTTAAAAAGAAAGCAAAAGCACCATAAATGTATCATAACTGTATTCCATAAGACCAAAATTTAAGTCGTAATTTCATCATTTTTTCTTCCAGTGAGCTATCAAGCTGAGAATTACTAGGGCCTGATCACTGAATCATTGAGTTGAACAGTCATATCTGTGAACAAATCATTCAGACCAATGTGTACCAGATCAAATTATTCATTTAAAAGATTTGATTAAAAATAATGGTTCATTCACATATGAGTCAAGATAGGACAGCGTGTTGTTTCAGATCAGAGCGCAAACATACAGTAGGTCATCCCTGACATGGAAACAGGGAGATCTCAGGGGGACACAGAGCACAGCAGTGTGTGTGTGTGTGTGTGTGTGTCCTTCTGCCTAAACAGCAGTGAAGCAGTTATGCTGCCATTAAATGCTTGCACAACAGATCCAGTTAATTCTCAAACATGCCCACAATAACCAATCAATGGCTCCTCTGAGATGTCTTCACTATCTGCCTGCCCAAACTGGCCCCGCAGGGAAAACATTCAGCTAATGAAGCACTCCACAACCCATGTTCTTCCCTCACACCAGCTGGCATGTGTATTCGGTTGTAAAAACTGCTTTATGTTCATTTGGGTATAAATGTTCTTGCAGGAAGTATGTTCATGTCTTTGTGTATTGTAATATTCATGTGTTGTTACCAAATATATTCTCAGGTTATATTAATCCAAAGCAATTTTCAGAACATGTCTAATGCAACAAAGCAATAGTTCAATCAAAAATGAAAATCAGTCATTATTTACTCACCCTCATGTTGTTCCAAACTCGTATGCTATTATTTTTTCTACGGATACAGAATACAGAAGGATACATTTTAATGTAGAAACTCCTCTTTTCCATAAAAAAAAGAGAAAAGCTGAGAACCTAGAATAAAGACAAATGCTGTATGAGAGTATAAAAATATTTTTTTAACTTTTAGGTTATTTATCAGCCAATCCAGCGAGCTCTCAATTCAAGAATCTAAACAAATTCTTTAAAAAAAGCTCGAAATAATGATTTGTTCACCCAAAAAGAGGAACATGTACATTCTTCTAAATTTATTTAGTATCCCACAGAAAAAATAACAGCACACAAATTTGAAATAATGACAGAATTTTCATTTTTGGGTACTATTACTTGAAGTGTTTTAAACAAGGATAAAATGTTTCTAAAATGACTCTCCGGCTCATGGATCATCTGTGTAAACCATGTTTGAATCTTATTGGATTACCAGCCCAGATCATTATTTGCGCCAACGCTTCTGTTCCTGAAATGGCTTTGTTATTACTGCGAAAAAAAGTTCCGTAACAATTAAGGCACAGTGTCATTATGAGAAATAAGGGACTTCCAGGGAGGAAGTTCCTTTAATATAATAGTGATTTAAAAACAATAAAACAGATTTGTTTGGCAAACATTTTGAACCCCATACAATGCTGTCCTAGAAAGAACAGCAATAATATTAGGTCATTATTGAAGAATACAGGAAACAGTATGAAAAGACAAAAGAAAGTCATTAAAACTAAAAAGCAAACACGCACTCACCATCCGGCACCAGGGGGATCTTATTCAGATAGAACCTCAGATTGCGGTATTCGTTCAGACGACGAGGCTCCTTGTAGTTCTGAGCAACAGAATCACAGAATAAAACCAGGACAGAAGGATAGAGAGAGAGAGAGAGAGAGAGAGAGAGAGAGAGAGAGGAAAAATCCTGTATATCTGGCCTCTACTATGTTTTCTGCTGACTATACTGCAATATTTCCTGCAAATTTCATATTCAAAGATGATCGGCCTTCGAGCTCTGTGTGAAATCTGAAGAGAGTAGACGTAACTCTTTACCGGATAACTGTGCCGATACTTGTACAAGTCCTTTGCGGCGTAAAAGCTCCTTTTCATCCTAGTAGAGGACTCCATCATGTCACCAAACTGTGAGAGGAAAGGAGAGAGAGGAGTGGAATGGTTACATAGGCAGTGAGAGTGTATGAATGACTTCACTCATCAGCATCTGAGCTACATTGTCACTGCTCTTCCCTATTGGGATGCAAAGGCTGTTAGACAAGAGAGAAGAGCTCCATTTTGTAGACTATGTTCTTTTTCTCTAACTAATTCATGACCATTTTTAGCTCTCAGCCTCTTGTGCTGTTCAAACACTGAACACCTTTACGGTTGAGTGAAAGCACAGCACAGAAGACTTGCACTCTTACACACAACATGATGCCGTTTGCTAATTGGGGCCAATGACATAATGAAAGGCATATGAAGCTTATTAATTAATAACATTAAATGTACTTATATAATTTTGTATTAAATAATATAACAGTCTTTGATGGAGGGCTCACAAAAACAAAACTATAATGGTGAATGTGAAAAGCTGTTATCAAAATCTAAGCTTCAAATTAATAAAAAATCCAATTTCCTTCTTCTGCTGATAGGAAATTCAACAGAGCAAATTTCCCATGAGGAAATAGGTCACATTGAACAGGTCGCAGTCTCAGTGGCCTTAAAATCCAGAAACCTAGAGAGAACATGAGCCATTTTAAAACAAATGACATCTAACAAGGCCAAAGATACAATGCTTCAACCCTCCTATTGCCCTAAGAAAAGTTAACTCTTAGATACAACACTGACAAAGAGTGCCCCTTTTCTTGGTTAATTTTAAACATTTTTGGCATTTCATATTATATCATGTATATTATAATAATGTCTGCATTATTTTTCTATTAATGAATGGTGTGTATCTCAGAGCTACACTTTCAGCTATGTATTTCACAAATAAAATTATAAGGGGCCTTTTACATGGGGTGCCCATTATACCCCATCATATGCGTGAGGGACTAAATGTTGGGATGAAAATGTATAAACAAAATTATGTAGACAGATAAATAAATAAACTAGTGTTACTTAAAGCTACAGAACATGCTGAAAAGCCAAAGGTGAAATGTCATAGATGGTTCTTCAAATATGGGTCAAATAGCTATTTTTTTTAATATAAAATATACTTTTATTGTTTTTTTTTTGTTATTATTATTAGTATTAGATATCACTAACAATGTCACAAAGCCTACATCCAGTTATTAAAACTATGAGGTATTTATAGCGTCATGCAGAAAACAGAACAAAACTGACTGACACGATAATAGAGCCCATCGCAACTGCGACTCTGCTGGAAATGTGCTCGGTATTTAGCTAATGTTTTACCCTAAATGTTCAATTTTCAGTTTAGCGCCGTGTTCTTTACAGCTGTACATCGCTATTTTAATAATACTTACATGATGATGATTGGTTGACATTGCCCACGCTTTAGGCAAGCACAGCAAGCGTGCTTATTCCACATGGATTTACACAGATTTAAATATCAACACCACAATCATTACTACACGCTGTCTTCTTTGGTGCAACTGACTCTACGCTTACAATTCCTACAAATGCGCATATAATTACCGTTTTTATGGTTATTGTCTCTTCTTTGTTATCTTTCAGTGCTCGTGTATGATGAGGTACCTTCGGTGATCCGTGATCCAGCTGTTCGGCATCTCTGACTGCATCCGCCGGGCTCATGGATTCGGAGATGCCGCTGTCCTCCTCCTCTCCTCCCGGCTGAAGCTCGTCGCTCTCTGAGTCCGTTTCCCACGTCGAGTCGCATTCTTCCACTGTGCTCGGCTCCTTATATCTCCAGCTGCCCATCAGATTGCCCATTTAAACCCTGTCCACCGTGCCTACATAGTTTAAAATCCTCGTTCGGCTCAGGATCGAGCTTCAATATGATGTAGAACTGGCGTTCGGGTCGCTTTTATGTGACTAATGGGGGGATTTCCAGTGCTGTGATGAGAACACACCCCCTTCTGCCCAGAGATCAGCACGAGATGATGAGGAGGAGGATGATGAGGTGCTCTCAGCATCATTTAAGGCGTCTCTATACAGCTGAATTAAGGCTGCTCTGAGTCTGCTGCAAAGTCTGTGTAAATACACAATGACAGTAGATGTAATGCTATTTACAGAAGCTAAGCTGTTTTGATGCTGCATCAGTGCATTACACTTTGCCATGGACTTTACAGAGCATGCATTTTTTAAAATGCATGATTTCATAACTTTATTTAAAAACAATCTTGGCAGCCTTAAACTTTGTCATTATACAGAGCATGCATTTTTAAATGCATTATTTCATTACTTTATGTCTTGGTTTCAAATGTCTATTAAGCCTAAAAAATATTCAAAAGTTTAGTGCTTTTTTATTGATGTTTTTGAAAGAAGTCTCTTATGCTCACTGAGGCTGCATTTATTTGATCCAAAATACAGTAAAAACAGTAATATTTACAATATAAAATCTTTTTATATCTATTTGAATATATTTTAAAAAGTAATTTATTAATGTGATGTAAAACTGAATTTTTAGCAGCCAAGACTCCAGTCTTCAGTGTCACATGATCCTTCAGAAAAGTGCTCAAGAAACTTTTCTTACTATTATCAATGTAGAAAACAGTTGTGCTGCTTGATATTTTTGTGGAAATCGTGATACTTTTTTTTTTTTTTAGGAATAATTAATAGAAAGAACAGGTTTTAATGGTTTACAATTGTTTACTGTTTTTAACCAATTTAATTCATAATTGCAGAATGAAAGTATTAATTTCTAAAAAAAAAAAAAAACGGTCGCGTATAGACCTTATGTAGCCTCGAACCCTTTTTAGCACTGCTTTTATTGTCTTCTGCCTTCCGTTTGAATTTCCATTGGATGAAGGTAAGGTTGTACGAATTTATGAATGAACCGCTCGTTTTAAAATCTTCCTGGTCTACTGAGATTTGTTATGACATCCACTTCGAACATTACAATGCATGGTTTCGTTAACGCTACAATATGTAAGTCAGAGCCGAGTGGCCCTATACGCTCACTACGCAAGTTGCATAGGGCCCCGCAAATTACGCAAGACTCCACCTCCGGTGCAATCTGGTGCAGAGAAGGGGAAAAATAGGAAGGAAAGTCAGCCAGATAAGGGCAAGTGATGAATTTCGAAAAGATGTTGTTGAAATGGTGGTTTCATCGTGTTTTGTCGATTTAATTAGGCGTTTCGTGAGCACTTTGAAGATCCTGTGCCAGTGTAACAACAGTGCCAGTGTCGTGCATGGTGTTATCGTGGGCACTTCAAAATATGTGAATAATTCTATATACCTTATTATCTGAATTGTTTAGATTTTTAGAATGCATATTAGCTTATTTATAAATTTATACATATATTCATATTAGCAACCAGATAAATTTGACAGCACTGCGTGTTTGCTATGTGAAATTTCAGTCTGATTTTCGCATTGATCTGAACAAAATCAGCAGATGGGCTGAATAAAAATGCAAGTTCATTCTCTGACAGATGTTCATTCTCTGACAAATACAGCAGTTACCATGGTTACCCACTACACAAAGCAGCGCTTTAAGCATAGATATGTATCCACCTTGTTTTTCCTGTAAGAGTGGGCAAATTTCCATTTGTAAATTTAATGAGTCTGGCTTCCAGTGTCATTCGCTTCCAGCTATTTACCTGTACAAAACAGCTCGTTTGCTGCTTGATATTACAAACTGATGTGTCTTACCATAATATTTTAATGTATTGTCTTAATTATGAACACATTGGTTTGTAGTGCAGTTTTACCGTTTACTGCACTTTGTTATTCTTCTCGTTATTTCCCTACAGCGGCTAATGAAGCGGAAGTCTCGCACATTCACAGAAAACGTGTACTTCCGCATTGAAAAATAAGGTGGATAGGTAGATTCCATAGTCGACCGCAATCTTGGAACAGTCAGTGTGTCATTGTCACTCACTATAAAAATGAGTTTCACGATGCCACGACAACATTGCGCAGCCTCTTGGTTTCAAAACTGCCAAAATATAAATTCCTGAAGAAATCGGATAAACTTTCACAGGTAAGAATGTGTGTGGTATTTTTTTATATGTATTAACTCAACATTACAGGTTTTTAAACTGTACCTTTTAAATGTTATGTTAGCTAACGGCTACGTCTTGTTGTATTGTGTTAGTTTAGTAAAATCATCTGCTGAAGTCTATTGCAGATATAGATATTAGGGATGGTAAGATTCACCGATTTGCATCGGTGCATCGGCATAAAAGTTAACGATGTGATGCATCAATTTAAAAAAATGTGATCTGAACAAAATCAGCAGACGGGCTGAATAAAAATGCAAGTTCATTCTCTGACAGATGTTGATTCTCTGACAAATAGCAGTTACCATGGTTACCTACTACACAAAGCAGCGCTGCAAGCATAGATATGTATCCACCTTATTTTTAGCAGCAGCGCTGCTTTGTGTAGTGGGTAACCATGGTAACAATTGTATCCAAATGTCGGAGAAAGTGAAAATGCAGTCGCACAGAACTTTCAAACTGGTCGTGAAGCAAACGTTCCCTTCGGCTTATTCACCATGGCAAAATTAATGATTTGACTTAATATAATGAATGTATGAATTTATCCACACAAAACAAATGACCCCCTAAATAAAGCATAGTAGGTTTTATGGGGCTAATCAATGTACATAATTATTTAATAATTATAAAATAATTATTTCTGCCATAATTATTCTAAAGCGCCATTTTATAGAAATACTGTAGTGTTTACAGAATAACGTTAAAATAGTAGGAAAATATTGGTAATTCTGACCTCGCGCTCATAGTTTTGATTAGAATACATCACATCCAGTCGGGCGGTCGCATACAGTCTAACCGCAGAAGTTCAAATATTTTAACGCATCCAAATATCAAATCGGATCCGAATTTTCCGTATACGCATATGATCGGAACTCCACACAGCTAAACTGGAACTGATGGACATCTTTATTGTGGATTTAATTGACTGGTTTGGGGAGGTAATACCCAATTCTCCTGAGTTTCCTATGTCTCCTGAGTCTCCAATGGTTCCGCCCAGCCCTGAATCTCCTCTGTCTCTGCTGGTTCTGCCCAGCCCTGAATCTCCTGAGCTTCCCGTGTCTCCCGAGTTCCCACCCAGCCTCCCTCTCCCACCTCCTCTCCTGCCTTCTCTCCTGCCTTCTCTCCTAAAACCAGCCAGTTCCTCAGCCCTGTCTCCGCTGGTTCCTGTGGTCCTCCGACCCATCGGCTCTGCCTTGGCTCCTTGCTCCCTTGTCTCCTCCGTGGCCCATCATCCCACTGGCTCCACTGGGCTCCCTCATCCCTCCGGCTCTGTCTTGGTCAGTCTTCCTCCGCTACGGGATTCCACTCCTCCGGCTTCGCCTCGTCCCTCCATCCTTCTGGCTCCTTTCCTCCAGCTCCAATGTTGTCCCCAGTCGCTTCAGCTCTGTCGTGGCCTAACGGGTCCCTGTTTCTGCCTCACTCGCATGACTGACAGCTCTGCCTTGGCCCTCTGGAGTCACCCTGGCTCTTCATCTGCTCTGCTCCACCTGGGTCTCCACCTCCAGTGGCTCCATCTCCATCGCTCGTCCACATGGTGTTGTTAAGGCCTTCTCCACCATGGCTCCTCCGTCCCTCGACTCCACCATAGGCCTCAGTCCTGGCTGTTCCCTGGATCTCCACCTGGCTCCTCCCACAGTCAGCTCCACCCTGGTCTCTCCATCCACCTTCTCCCCTGGTTCCCTGTCCTGCATGTCCTCCACGTCCTCCTCCAGAGCCCCCTCCCTCCCACCTCAGATGGACTCTTTGCGGCGCAAGGCTGCACCTTCCGAGAGGGGGAGCTACTGTCACATTAATGGACTTTTGGTTGTGTTTCTCTGTTTCTGTTCTCCTGCCTTGTTTAGTTCCTTTCCCCTTTTTCTAATTGGTCCTGATTTGTTTCTATGGTTACTTATGATCTGCAACTGTCACTCATTCTTTAGACTCCACACTGTTCAGTCGCTGCTGTTTTTTTTCTTTACCATTGTGTGTGCTACGTTTGCTCCTGCGATTCTCCTGTGTGTATTCCTTGTGGATTTATAATTAAAAGACTATTTTTGGATTATACTCCTTCGTTGTGTGCTTTAAATAGCACTACACGTGACAGTAACATATCGGCTAAATCCATGAGTATAATATTTGTCAAGGACAAATATCAAAGCAAGGAAATCATGCAAATCATGTCTGTTTTACTAGCTCACATTTTCTGTCAGAATGTTTGCATAAACATTTTCAAACACTAAAATGCATTAAAGGTCATGTATGGAAACACTTATTTCCCAAGAACAGTGGTTCTTGGATTCAAAAAGGTTGGAAACCGTTCAAATCAAGAGCAGTCAGGTTTCTAGCTCTGAATCAAGTAGAGAAAACAGAAATAACTCATCATCTTATTTCTTTAGACTCCACACTGTTAAATGTTTGTCACTCCTCACGATTGTTAAATGTATGGTTTACCCTAAAATGAAAGTTTGCTGAAAATTTACTCATGCTCAGGTCATCAAAGATGTACAGGTGCATCTCAATAAATTAGAATGTCGTGGAAAAGTTCATTTATTTCAGTAATTCAACTCAAATTGTGAAACTCATGTATTAAATAAATTAAATGCACACAGACTGAAGTAGTTCTTTGGTTCTTTTAATTGTGATGATTTTGGCTCACATTTAACAAAAACCCACCAATTCACTATCTCAACAAATTAGAATATGGTGACATGCCAATCAGCTAATCAACTCAAAACACCTGCAACGGTTTCCTGAGCCTTCAAAATGGTCTCTCAGTTTGGTTCACTAGGCTACACAATCATGGGGAAGACTGCTGATCTGTTCTAATTTATTGAGATGCACCTGTAGATGAGTTTGTTTTTTCATCAGAACAGATCTGGAGAATTTTAAATTTAATTTAGCTCAATCCATTTTTAAAGAGCCACTACAGTCTTAAAAATAAAGGTGATTCACGATGCCATAGAAGAACCTTTTTGTCTAAATGGTTCCATAAAGAACCTTTAATATCTGAAGAACGGTTCTTTAAAGAACCTTTGACTGAATGGTTCTTTGTGGAACCAAAAATGGTTCTTCAATGGCATCGCTGTGAAGAACCTTTTAAGCACCTTTATTTTTAAGAGTGTAATACCTTTATTGTAGATGATGATATAAACAACACGTCATTTGTCCAAATTTGTCCTCCGGGAAATTGATCCTTCAGAAATCATTCTAATATGCTGATTTGGTGTTAAAGAAACATTTCTTATTATTGTCAACTGAAAACAATTGAAGCATCCAGTTTAGCAGTTCTGCTTTATATTTGTGTGGATACGTTGTGATACTTTTTTTTTTTTTTGCATTCGTTTGCAACATTATAAATGTCTTTACTGTCACTTTTGATCATTTTAATGCATCCTTGCTAAGGAAAAGTATACATTCCTTAAAACATTTTTTTATAATAATCTTACTCCAAACTCTTGAATGGTAGTGTAACATGGTTTCCACAAAAATTTTAAGCAGCACAACTCTTTTCAACACTGATGATAATAACAAAAATAACAGAAATTCAGCCTATTAAAATGATTTCTGAAGGCTCATGTGACCCTGAAGACTGTAGTAATGGCTGATAAAAATTCAGCTTTGTCATCAAAGGAATAAATAACAGTTTAGAATATATTAAATTTAAAATCCGTTATTTTACATTGTAAAAATATTTCACAATATTACTGTTTTTACAGTACTTTTATTTAAATAAATGCAGCCTTGGTGAGCAGAGACTTTTTAAAAAACATAAAAAATCTTAAGTATTCCTTTTAACTGCCATTGTATGTTTTGCCGAATGTAACTTAGTTGTAACAGTCATTCAGACCTTCTCAATCTGTTCATCCGCTGAAGGGAGCAATCTGTGTCTATTGAGTTAGGAAAGAAATCAAGAGGCGTTTCTAAGCAATTTGACAATCATACTTAGAAAACTGCTTGCTTGCCACTTTTGGGAGCCATTGTGCATTTTATAGCTGTTTTCTCATTACAAAAGCCATTTGTGCCAGGCTATGTGAGAAGAGAACAACAAGCAACAAGCAGAATGAGGAGAGGTGGGCGGTGAAGTTTAAAGAGGAGGCAAAAATAATAATGACTTCCCGCCATCCCGTCTGTTAATAGAACTGTAAGGAGCATGCATGCTCCTGAGTCAGCATAGTGAGCTTAAATCTCTTGGTGGACATCCAAAGCTAATTTAAATGGGTCAAATGGCTGTTAGTAGCTTAATGACTGCCTGCCTCACCAAACACTGTGACTGACAGAAGCTACAGACTGAGTGAAGCTGTCAGGATGGGGGACCCTCGAAGTCAAGTCACCTTTATTTATATAGTGCTTTATACAATACAGATTGTTTCGAAGCAGCTTTACAATGATAAACAAGAAAATAGTGATTCAATGATGCAAACAAATTCAATTCTAAAGCAGCTTTAAAAAGACAATAGTAAAGTCATTCTGCAGTTGAAATCAGTTCATTGTTGATTGAACTACTGCATGGTACTGTAATACAAGGCTGAGTTGGGTTTGTCTAAAGAGTGATTTAGATTTCATGATGCCACAAACACACACACACACACACACACACACACACACACACACACTAGGCATACTAAATTGTGGAGGAACATAGAAGTTTTTTTATTTAAATATTTCAAAATAGGACAAGGAGCTGACGATGTGATGACATGATGACATATGTAAGGGATAAATAAGCAAAGGAAAGTGTTTAGAAATTGTTTTTAATAATACCTATATAGTAGGCTATAGCTATCCTAAAGCTTCTGCGATAAGTTGCACTGACATCTGTGAATTGAGCTAATATGCAATTCACAGATTTCATGAAGTTTTGCAAAGAGCAATAAAGTGATTTTCATCTTAATGTTCTTTTCTTGGACTAATATTTAAGATTATTTGCTAATGTAGCTAATCATATGCTAATAGGTTCTGCTGAGCAGCTACTCTGGCTCAGTAATGTTTGTGTAAAATCTTTATTGCCCATGTGTGCTCTTGTAAAACAATCATTTGGGTCCATATAATCTAATACTGTGATACAATGTTTGAACTTAATGAGTTCAAGACATAAAGGTGGTAAATGTGGCAGTTCTGGCAGTCATATAGTATGTATTGAAAACAACGTTGTAGTACAATAATTCAACCAGTAGAGAGCAGCAGTGCCTCTGCAATGAAAGCAATGCGTTTGTGAGTCAATACTGCGACTATGAGGATACATTTGGTTAGAGGGAGCTTGTGGGACATAACTCTTAGTATGCATTATGAGTCAGACAGCCAGTTGTGGGGCGCTGGGGCAGCAGATGGGCTATTATCTGGATCTGTGCGGGAGTGATGGAGAGCCAAGCCTGTGCTAGATACAACACACCATTACTCAAACAAAATATCACTGTGCCAAAGAAATCCCTCTGCTTACACTGAAGCATGCATCCACTCTTTTAAACAATAATGCTGCCACTCTCTCTCTTTCTGATACATTCAACGTGTATTGTTTTTATATACAGTTTTTTTGTTTTTGCATTTTCAGATTTTTTTTCTAAGAACATTTAATATGTATTATGTTTATTAAAAATTATTTGGGCTGATGTCCAAAATGGAGCTGGCACACACATCGATATCATGAGAACATTTTGAACGTGATTGAACATTTTGATTTCGATTTCAGTTTGCAGAACATTGATTTCTAAGACACACTAACATTCCTGAAGCTACTTAGACCACAGTGAGAACGATGACATATAATGTAAGCACGGTAGCCTGTTAATGACATGGCCCTTGTCTGTTGGTTGTATTGCTTTCTGAAAGCCAAGACTACATGACAAGCTCACCACACACTTAATTCTGTTTCTTGTGTCCCATTGGGCATGACATTCTGCCAACCCTTAGATTCTACTGAGAACTTAATGAGACGACGGACTGTTCATCAGCCATAGCAGACTGAATTTAGACAAGTTCAGTGAAGAGGTCATAGCGAAGAGCAGCAACACTCCACACTAGTCACTAACTGAATATTTCACTCTTTATACTGTGGGATGAATAAAAGAAAACATTGGAAACCTGAGAACGAAAGATAATTAAAGTTATCTAAGGTCTTCGAAATCCAGTACAATCTACAGGTTATGAAGCGGAGTGTGCCAGGATTATGCAAGTCAATCAGTTGTAATTAATTAAAGATATGGGCCATTGCCATGTAGTCAAGTGTGTCTGTGCATGTCAAGGTTGCTTTTATATTTCTACCGAGAATAGTAATCACATCCTCGCTGTGAGTGAACACTGTGATGTTCGTGTCCTTCTAGCAAGGGTTGTGGGGGGTAAAAAGGCACATCAGTATTCAGCAGTCATGACAGGCACCCACAAATATCCTGGGATTTCAATTCTGTGTCTAACGGCACAAGGCCCTTATCATTTTCACCATATTTCTCCCCTTTAGGCAAACACACACACACTTTTACTTCTGTCGCACAGTTAATATGTTACAGTGTGCTGTGACTGCAGCTTGACCATGGCTGTTAATTAAGTTCTTATCAGAGTTGTGTGTCTGTGCATCCACGGGGCTCCTGTGACGCCCCCAGATACACATTTCTCTCAGATATATCTTTCAGCTTAATATCAGTATTTCTCTGCCAGTATTTCTGCTGTTTTACATGGCTCTCTACAATACTTAGTTCTAAATGGGTTAGCCGCGCTACCCAGTGGTCTGATCCTTCCTATTATTCTCTGTCATTGATGGCAAATCTGTATACAGTGTCAGTCTGCTTATCCAGGTAAATGAAGCCAGTGTTGTAAACAATTTGTTCTCCCTCACAAATGGGTCCACACTTTGATTCTGTTAGCTGAAAGAGCTTTTAATGTCTATTGAATGACTGATTGACTTACGATTTATGTTGTCTTAGCCATGTAGATATGACTATCAATGCCTCATTGTTACTTATAAAGGTAAATTAACAAAGATATTGATTGCGAAATTAAAATTCTCATTATTAAAAGTCTCATAATTAATTGCTCAGCATACTAGCTTAGCATACTGCTAGCCTGTTAGCTTAATAAATCTATTATATTTGATGTATTATTTTTGCTAATTTGAACATGCAAATAATAAAATGTGAAATAAACTTTTTAATAATAATAATAATAATAATTAGCATAAGAGGACTTTTGTATTAACTATCCACCTTGTTTCATGTGAATGTGCGATTCATTAGCCGCTACTGGTAAATAACTAAGAAGTAGCCTATCCACTAAGAACTAATAAGAAGTTAAAAAAGTGCAGTAAAATGTAAAATAGCATAATGGACTGTTGACACCGGAAACCTTGCATGTTCAAATAGCCTAATGTTTTTTTAGCTATTTTTTTCTTAGCAGAAGTTTTATTACAACACAATATAGGCTAATATAATATAATATGCAGGTAAGATTATAAAATATTTTTTTCTCTTTATTACTTATTTAAACTCATACTCAGTTTTTATTATTATTTAATTATTTTCTACATTAATAATAAATATTTATTTGATGAGTTTTCACACATGCATTCCACTGCATTTCACTGGCTACATTTCCATTGTTTTTCGATGTAAACATGGCGTTCTAAAAGCAGGACGCTCCAGGTAAAATACAATTTTACCTAAGTCTGGAAAAATAAATACTGACTCATTATGCTCTCTCTTTTGCAAGCCACTCATGTACAGGATGATGTATTTAATGAAGTAAACACCAAAATAAAAAACAAACAACACAAGGTTTAAAATCGCCCCATGAGAGCGAACGAGAGCATCTGGAGAAGGTGAAAGAAGGGAAGAAGGGGTTTAACGCCATACACACACCGGCATAAATCACACAGCACGCTGACAAATAATGCTCAGTGTCACAGACAGCTGATTGCAGGTAGAATATATAGGCACAGGCACTCATGTTGATGAGACACTTCTCCATAATGACATATATTGTTATGGATGGCCCATAGTTTTCATAAGAGCTTCGTGCCATTTCCTGGACTGCGATGACAGGGGTGTTTTATTAGAAGTACACTGGCTTTGCTACCAACATCTGCACACAGAGAAGCGCGAGCTACAAAAACTGGCCATTCATATTTTATTAGCCATTTTGCTGGCTATCCATAATTCACAGCGGAGCATACTTAACAGGCCTGCTCTGGGAGAGTGGACCAATTATACGGCCCCTGTGAAGGAGGATTGATTGTGTTTGGGTCATCGTGTCTGTGCGTGTTTGTGTGATCCACAGGTGATTACAGGAGTTATAAATGCAGCAGGCTGCAGGGAGATGGAGAACAGGAGTGGACAGTAGGGTTAACTTTTCATTAATTTGATTCTTTAAACGGTAGTGTTCATGCAGCAGAGTTCAGCTTTCTAATGCTGTTATTATTATTAATGTTCATTTGAACAAAGAAATTTGAATGTTTTCCCAATTCGCAGTTATAGAATGAATATTGGTCAAGTGGGATACTTAAAAATTGTAAATAATGTTCAGTTTCTTGCACAGACCGATCGTTTCATTTCATAAGACCTCAATATTGCAGGAGCCATGGGTATTAATTTTGTGTTCCTTGATATGCTTTTTTTAATTCTCAAAAATGGGTAGCCACTAACTTGCATTTTATGAATCATCAAGGACCACAGTTTCAGTTAAAAATCTTCTTTACTGTTCTACCAAACAAAAAAAAAGTCGCCTACATCTTGGATGGCATGAGGGTGAGAAAATTAACAGCAAATTTTCATTTTTGGGGGTACTATCCCTTTAAACTTGATCGCCATTGTTTCCATACAAATTTTCTTCAATTATTAAAAAATAATAATAATACTGAATTAATCTTTGGGAATAAACATTTTGGGTTCCTATGTTTGATGATGTCAAATCCCGGCATGGCAGAGCTCAATTCATAACCATCAGCAGAAATAAAAGGGAAAGGAAGCTAATAAAAATGTAAAGGTTCACTTAATGTTCACAAAATATTACATATTTTATAATGTAAAGTGTATTGGAAAATCTAAAAAATAATGTTTATTATATAAATACTTATTATACTATATATATATATATATATATAAAATATTCAAGTAGTACAGGTTTATAAAAGTACAGCCTAGTTTAGTCTACCTTGTTTATGTTAAGAGAGCTAAGGTAAGATATATCTTAAGCTTTCACTTCCCAAAAATTCCACTTTATCAATATTTATCCTGTATTAAAAAAGTATGCTGAGTGACACACTTATCATCTTGTTTACAAAGTTATACAGTTGATTTATTGTCCTTTCGTTAACCTGACCTTGCCTCATGTGGATTGAGCGTCTGTTTGTGCTTAACTGACATTTACATTGTCAATTATTTGTTCAATAAAGATTGCTGCTGAATGACATGTACGACATCTAAATATTTGACCGTCTGATTACTGTTTGTTTGTTTGTTTGTTTTTGGTATGCAGGAATGATGTCATTATTCATTCTTCCTGTGATGGATGTGATGTGATGTGACATTAGTGTTATATTTCTATTAGTGTGCCACATGCACACACCAAACCTCCTTATTTTCCCTGAATACATTCCTGCAGCTTTACTAATCACAGCACTCAAGATTATTATGGCCTAATGCACGTCTGTGCCGTTTAATTAAGAAAGTCGAGTAAAGACTTTGAAAAGTCCTCCAGTCTGTCAGTCCTAACCTACGCCCCTCGGCGAGCTCTAAATCCTCCTAAGGGTCTGTGGCTCTTTCTATTCCACACTAATATCTTCTTCACTAAAGACTGGAGCTAACCTCATTCAACAGAGCACTGCCGTGGCATATAAAAATGCAATACAGCACAAACAGATTAGGAAGAAATTTCAGCGGCTGCTCACATTTGCTTTTTTTATTTTCAAGATCATTAAATGTTGACAGTTCTTCTGTCATTAAGAGGAGGAAGTTAATTATGGCTTTGAAATGTAGTGCCATCACATTCAAACTAAATCTGAATATTAGAAAGTGGTCATTTCAACTGGAGGACATATCCATTTCACACTACTTATAAAAGCCCTCTGAATGAGTATTGTGTTAATAACAATAAGATTTTAAAGCACAGAATTCTTAGACTAAATTAGAGACTGGGGTCTGTAAATTACACCCTGTCCAGCCCCTACTCAAGTTGGCGCATTTGGAAACAATGATCGCAAATGAGATCTCTATAATATCTCAATTGTTTGAGATATTAAATTGAGCTGAGACGAGCATATGCTTAACGCAATTCTTTTTTTGTATGATTGCATCTCGTTTCAAACCATTTGAAGTGTGCTTTTTACCAATTACTACCACAGCAATGAAAAATTACATTTCTTTCATCTCATTTGCTTCTCCTAGACAGTGAGATTAAATGGAGAGCAAATTGAGTCTTTTGCTTAGGACTTTTTTTAACACTGAATCCTAAGATACAAAACAAAAGGCATAAGGACATGGTCAGATTGGACAGTTTTTTTATGTATATATTGCAAACTTACTGAACATGCAAAACAATGCTGCACTGTAAAAAAAATTCTGTAATTTTTACAAAATAATTTTGGCAGCTGTGGTTGCCAGAATAATTTTGTAAAAAATACAGAAAAACTGTAAACACATTTACGGCCAAAAACTGCAAATTTTACGGTTTAAAACTGTAATTTACAAACAAGAAAATCTGAATGTAAACCAGTAAATTCAACAATGCACACTGCTACTATCTGTTTTGTACCTTTAACACACTGACAACCACCATAATAATGCAGGTGGTAAAAGAGAAAGCCACATGAAGAATCAAAGCTCATCACAAGTAGCTTCGCCACAAGCAGAAGTATATACTAATATATAGAAGGTGCACAGAGTCATTCATGCAAACACAAAACACCATCATGGTAACACACATGATACTTAAATAATGCATTAAACTTTCATTAAACAACAGAAGATGTAACATAAAGCCCAAATATACATAACTAATAACAAAAACTATTAAAAAACATGATTATTTAAACAAAATACTTTCAAATGTGGAGTGTCATGCAGGAAATTCTGGGAATATCAGTTTACAGTTGTTGACTGTAAATTATACATTTATTTGTTATTTTTACTGCTAAAAACTGTAAAATGAACAGCATTTTACTGTACAATTACATGAAATGTCTGGTTAGATATTTTACAGTCTTTCCCTGTATATAGAACGGGAACTTACTGTTAACCTATTAACAGTTTTTTTCCGTAGCGTTTTTACAAAATTTTACAGTTAAAATTACACTTATTTTTTACAGTGTGTGTGCTAAATCTGCTTGTTGTACGTGTGTACATATGGTGGTATTTTTACCAGCTTATAACTCAGAAATAGCTTTTAAAATTCAGCACCAGGAATTGGTCCATTGCACACACTCTCCAATGCCTGTACCCAAACTGTAATGGGCAACATAGCTCCTATGACAAGAAGAACCATGAATGCTTGAGCATTTTGTCCTTTTTAGGGTTGCATCTTATAACATCAAGTCCTGTTTTTGGTTTGTTTAGATGTCTTTGGTCCATGTTGCTTTTATATATGTGACCCTGGACCACAAAACCAGTCGCTGGGGTATATTTTTAGCAATAGCCAAAAATACATTGTATGGGTCAAAATTATCGATTTTTCTTTTATGCCAAAAATCATTAGGATATTAAGTAAAGATCATGTTCCATGAAGATATTTTGTACATTTCCTACCGTAAATATATAAAAACTTAATGTTTGATTAGTAATATGCATTGCTAAGAACTTAATTTGGACAACTTTAAAGGCAATTTTCTAAGTATTTTGATTTTTTTGCACCCTCAGACTCCAGATATTCAAATAGTTGTATCTCGGCCAAATATTGTCCTATACTAACAAACCATACATCAATGGAAAGCTTATTTATTAAGCTTTCAGATGATGTATATATATCTCAATTTCAAAAAACTGACCCATATGACTGGTTTTGTGGTCCAAGGTCACATATCAGTCGAACTGCACCAGAGTTCATATGGAAGTGGACAAAGACCCACCATATCAGGGGCACCAAGATTCGGATGACAGCGTTTACACTTTTTCAAATAAACCACACTAAGACCAATCGCACCAAAGTTCATTTTAATTGACCAAATCTGCCAAGTGCATGATTCTTTTTTCTTTTCTTTCTTTAAGTTTATTTATATAGCACAATACAACAACAGTCGTTGACCAATGTACTACAACCAGAGGAAACACAAGCTCAGGACAACTCACATGTTATAAGCCTTTTCTAAAAGGTGGGTTTTAACTTTTACTTTAAACAGAGATTCTGTAGGGATTATCCTAATAGATAAAGGTAGGCTGTTCCATAATTTGGAACGATTCTCTCATTTGCTCCTATACTATTATTTCTCCTAGGAATTTTGTCATTGAAGCTCCACATGAGCACACAGCTCAGTGTGTTGTAACACACGGTCTAACCGCCAATTACAGTGAATGCAGATGCTTAAATGAAATCTAATGGGACCTCTGTTAAGCCTACTGAATTATGAAAGTGCAACCTCTGAGCAATACAGTTTTCATGGGTGTATCCTTTTTTCAGCTGATATGAAAACCAAGGGCTTCGTCATTCATCAGCAGGTGAGAAAGAAGTCAGCGGGCTGGGTGCGGCAGGGACAGTGTGTCCTTCCAGCATGGAAATGAAAACTAGTCTTCCACTCTCATACACTCCACTCCACCGTAAGGATTAATCCAGCTCCCGGTGGGACTAAACGAATAGAATCAAGAGAGTTTCCAAACAGAAGTGAACAGGCCAGGGAGAGACAAGCCTAATTGATCACCCTGTCACCACTCTTTATCGTTAACGGCTTCGTGTCACAGTAACAAATTAGATTGTTGCAGGATGAGACCAATTAATTGTGATGTTAGAAGGCCTTGCCAAGTTCCCTGTGCCAGATGCAATTGTGAACACCAGTGATTTCTTGGTTTTGCTGGAGCACTCTATCAAAATGCCATTCTCTATTCTGCATGATTTGTAAATGCCTTCTCAGACAGAATGCGAAAGCATTTTCTTTTGTTCATATCTTCACTGTTTTCTTTCCTGTGAGAAAAGAGTCAGGACGTACTTTAGCACAGCTGTGTTTTTATTGAAACTAAATGGTGACGTGCTACATCACTGCTAAGAGCAAACAGCACACACACAACAACCACTGTAGAAACCAGCCATTCAAGACGTGAAGATCAAGGCCAGATCAGACAGTTTAAAGTTGTAAGAGAAGGACCACTTGAAAAGATATGAATAGGAAGAAACGGTAACACTTATTATAGCAGCCATAGGACTGGAAGAACCCGTTTTTTTTTACTCTAGAATATTTGCGCATTGGACTAACCTGATTTTTTTTTTTTTTTTTTAGTCATAATGAGCAAAAGAAGAAAATGTATGAAATTATTGTCAGATCTGATTCCAAATTTAAAATCTGTCACTGAAATGAGTTTTGGAAATTTTAGACTTTCTTCTAACAAATATATAAAATTTAAAAAATAGCTGCCAGAGACATACCAAGATGGCAGGTGAATAAAGGGAATTGCCTTAAAGAGACTTTGGCCAGAATCAGTCCAATCTAATCCAATATTTCAAATACATCATGCTGCATTTGTGAGGTTAGCAAACTTTCTCATTCAGTCTCTCCTTCTCTAGCAGATATAATTTCCCCATGGATTAATTAGGGACCTAAATGACCTTTTACTGCATGCATGTGCCATGAAGACAAAGCACAGTGTTAAGACAATCTGCAGCTATCAGCATGTCGATTTGTAGTCTTGCTATCATTACATCACCAAGTTGCTCTGCTAATGCTAGGGAAAAAAAACAATATGCCGTGGTGTGTGGCAACAAATACAACCACATTCAGTAATTCAGAGGATCCTGCAGGTAAATGCTTAAGTTAGCCACAGTGTGAGAGAGCCTCTTGGTATCACAGGTGCTAATACGTGTTTATCCCAGGGCTCATTGATGTAGTCCCAGATTGAGGAGAGTCATCATCTATTAATGCACTCGTAATATGTGGCCTGTGAAATGCCATGTTACCGCTTCGGCTCTGTTTACTTGTGATTGAGCTCCAAGAGACATCTTTTGTTATGTAAATCTATCCCACAGCATGATATTCTGCCACAGATTCAAGGTTATTACAGCACATATTCATCCTTCATCATTCATTGCTGTGCTAGCATTGCTTTTATTCACTGGTTAAAAAAGCATCATGAGAATCTCGAAGACTGCATTAGACAAAGATGATGAAATATACAGTGCAAAGAGATGTTAACTACCAAAAGTCAAAAAAGATTGATTGCATGCTTCGATGCTTCAAATTAGCACTTTCTTCAGTGTCCTTGAAATGAAACAGCTTGCAAAGTTACTTCTGTCATTTAGAGATTTGGTTGCATGACCAGCATACATCTGACTCTGTTCTGGAAATTATTCACACACATACTCACATTTTGGAGCTAAATGGCTGTTCTTACACTAAAGCTTGTGAGAAACAAAGTCGGTTAAATTATTATGGCATTTAAGCTATTAAGCCAATTTTGTTATTGTTTATCTTAAAACTCAATTTATTGTACATCTGAAATGGTGTCAGAATTGGAAACACAAATCATTATCAGGTTGAAACATTAGATGCATTTCGCTCGAAAATTAGATTAGGCTTGGAACAAGTGAAACTATTTGAATGCTTCGATTTTTAGTTGAGAAAAAGTCCAACAGCAATTTGTTTCTGTAGCTTCAAGAACAGAGACCTAATGCTGTTAACTCCAGACCAATTGATTCCACTGAGTTATGTTTAGAAAATGCATTGGCTCAAGCGGAATTCACCCAATAATGGAAAGTGATGAAAAGTAATTTCTATGCAAATGGTGTTGACAAATGCATTCTATATTTCCTGCTTATTGTGAAGATCTAAATTGCTTTGCCTCACTCTTATTTAATTGAGACCTAAATTATCATTTGATCTAGTTGTGCTGTGATCTATTTTCATGGGGCGCTTTAATTGGTTGTTATTGCATTCTGTTGGCTTCAACAGCATGCATGAGTATTGAAAGGATATTTCTCCATCAATAAACAGCTTTTTTCCCTCCTCCCCACTACTGAAAGCCATTAAATAGTCCAGTCCATGCTCTCCTGCGAAGCCTCATCAGTGTGAATGAAGATGGGAGGATTACCAGATTAGATTGACTGCAAAAATGCACAGTAGCACCATTTTCTTTTTTTAAGTGTGTCATATTGTCTCTAGTTCCTTCTGAACAGCATAAATCTTCCTTATTTCATCGCATCTCATCTCCTCACTTCTCACAAATCGAGAAAAAAAACACTTGCTCCATGTAATAGAACAGTTCACTGTGGATCAATTCCATTACATCCAAGACCTGAAGCTTGTTTCTTAAATAATCAGGCCATAACCATTGTGCTTCTCTTTATACTTCATAGTGCTTTTCTTTCATTCTAGATGCAATGAAATGAACAATAGTCACCGTTACCTGTCAGATTTCAGTCATTTACAACAAAAGGGTGCCCACAATGAGATAGCGTCTCTGACAGTTGTTTCTATTTTCTGTGATTGACATTGTCTGTGGTGACAGGGGGTGGCATGTTGAGGATGGGAGGACAAGGCTGGATGTCACAATCCATTGCTGTCATCGCACTGTGAATGGAGACACAGGACAGTCAAATAGACACGCCAGTGCTGAAATGAACATCATAAAAGCCTGCTGGCAATGTGTCAACCATTTTGATTACAATGTTGACTGTTAAATCTAATAAGTTGCCATGTTGCTTTTTACCTTGTTAGTCATGCATCAGGATGTTTTGTTTATGCCATCAGGTGATCTGCTAAATCTACAGATGGGAATATGCCTGAAGCAAATGAACATCAACAGATTGAGTTTTCAGTCAATCATATTGTTGATGTGGAAAAATTTGGATGGATTTCACAGGATCTTCATACACAAGCTGACAATTAATTGCCATTTTAAGCAATATTAATTTAGTTGCATTTTACATTGATCAACAGAACAAAAATCCTTTGGCTAGCAGTTTCCATCAACATATATAGTCTACATTCTCAGATATCTTATTAAATGGTGTTTAAAGAAATCTGCAAATTATATACAATAGCAACATAAAAGAAAACCACACCGAAATCAAAAGAAAATGTTCTTTTATTTGATGAACATGAGCATGACATTCAGACACACCTTCTGTTAATGGAATCTCAGATATCTGACAGTATTCATAATGGAACAAACGGAAATGTGGAATTTATTCAATAAAGACTATGGCATGAACAAATTTCACATTTGTTTAACACAATGACTACTAATAAGTTAATAATTATCAGCATGATGTAACTAAATATATAAGTGAATAAATAGTCAAATATTCAGAATCAAATTTTTTAAAACGAATTTGGATGGGGGAAGTAATTTTGATTACAATAAATTCAAGCACAAAATAAAAATAAAAAAAAACATTTATGTTACATATTTGCCTTGCAAGCTGAGTAAATTCTAACAACAGCCCTCTTTGCACTCGTTCACAGATTAGAATTAAACTGTACTCATGTCTGACAGACAAATATGTAAATATTACATGAAAGTCTGCTATCGCGCAAAAAACAGACAACAATGCAAGTGATTCCTATCTCGCTCTCTGTAGTGCGCAGGTGGGGAGGGTGAAATCTCAGTTTGAAGTCTCCGTCTTCCTCATTTCAACGGACTTACAGCAGCGTCGGACCATCAGCTCAGTCCCATCATTCGGTGCAGTTGAGTAATCATTACACCTACATTAAATTATTGCACTCCAAGCTATGCACGTGCCTAAAACAATGACCTGTTGTTATTTTTGGCACTGTTCTCTGCGCGGAACGACTGAAAACTCCTTATTTATCGGGAGCATCATATCAGGGAACGGACTCTCTGGCGGAGAGCAGGACGGGATGGCATCGCAACAGTGCGTTTAGGAAACGGGAATGGGAAGTTTAAACGTTCGTGGACTGCGGATACTGGCTAAAAAACACGAGAGGGACGGCTTTAAAGGAAGTTTAAAAAGGAATAATCTGCAAAAATTCAATAATCGTCTCTGAATGAGGCACAAACTCTGTTTGTGGCGGACTGTTAATTCTTCACATTAAGCTGTGCTGGTTCTTCGGGCACAATGAAATCCATCTTCTATACTCGCTTTTTCATCCTTCTTCCGTGGATCTTGATAGTGATAATCGTGATTGACATCGATACGAAGAGGCTGTCTGTTCGGAACACGGCCAGCTTTTATTTGTCTCGGCTGGGAAATGTGCAGCAGCAGCGGCAGGTCGTCAGGACGACTCGGAGCAGCAGCAGCAGCAGCACCACCACCAGCAGCAGCAGCGGGAGTAACGCCACATCTCTCCCGGTCATTTATGCCATCACTCCTACTTACAGCCGAGCGGTGCAGAAAGCAGAGCTCACCCGCTTGGCAAATACGTTCCGCCAGGTTCCGCAGTTCCACTGGATCGTGGTGGAGGACTCTAACTCCCACACGGAGCTGGTTTCTCGGTTTCTCGCCCGCTCTGGGCTGCGATACACTCACCTGAACGTGTTCACTCCGCGCAGGTTCAAGCGGACAGGGATGCCCCGAGCGACCGAGCAGAGGAACTTAGCGCTCGGCTGGCTGAGAGGACATCGCTCGGTCAAAGATAAAGGAGTCGTTTTCTTCGCGGATGATGATAACACTTACAGCCTTGCGTTATTTGAAGAGGTAAACACGACTTCTTGAGATGACTATTGTTTTAATTCTATTTAGACGAGTAAGGATTGATATGAAATCTGAAAAATGAAAATAAAGTATAGTTGGTTAGAAAAGCAATGCAAATAGAAATGTTACATCATGGCAAATAGTGCCAACTAGACAGAGATATATGGCTGGGGTTCTCAAGAAACCTCTGCTGGTCCACACTGGCCCAAGCCATGCATCTATATGAATTCTGTTTTTTAGATGGCAGGGTTTGCTATACGGTTGCTAGGGTGTTGCTAAGATCTGCTTGTTGGGCCGGGTCAAAAAAAAAATTCCACCACAGTGTCTCTTCGATATTCTGATCCTGATATATGATAGGCCTACATCTGACCCATTAAAAAGGGTCATGCATGTCTACTCAAATGGTGCAGGATGTGTTAATTTTTTTCCACAAGAAGCAGCACATTAATATATGCCCATCTTATTTTTTCCACCATACGGAATATAGCATCTATAAGACCCAACAAAAATACATTTATAAGTGGGGTGCGTATATCTACATGCTTTACAAAGTGTGATATATAGACACAATCCATTTGCCTCTATAGTATTTGCCTTGAGAACCTGCACTGTAAAAACTTAATAAAATTGAAAACCTAAAAATATAATGCAGCAATTAAAGTCAATTCAACCTCTATATTGTCACTGTGCAAGATTTTTTGGTACTCCACAAGGTTTCTGAATTAAAAAGGTGAAGTATATATATATATAAAAAGGTGGCAATCAATAACTTGCAGTGCGTCAGGAGACTTCGCTGTGACATCTGTCCCCATGGACATTCATGCAATGTGTTTTATCACACCAGTGCCATCTATTTCTTATGTGTCTCAAAAGTGCAGCAGTTGACGCACATAAAGGGAGAGTTCAAAAATGAAAATTCTGTCATTATTTACTCAATCTTGAAGAATGTGGGTAACCAAACAGTTGCTGGTCCCCATTGACTTTGATAGTAGGAAAAAAACATACTCTGGAAGTCACTGGGGACCAGCAACTGTGGTTACCCACATTCTTCAAAATAACTTTTACGATCAACTGAAGAAAGAAACTAATTAAGGTTTAAAACAACTTGAGAGTGAGTAAATTACGATAGAATTTTCCGTTTTTAGGTGAACTATCCCTTAAGTGAAGGTGACCCAGTATACTGTGTAGCCAAGCAGAGTGAATTAACCCAGTTTGAGGCAGTGGAAGTCACAGAGAAATGAGAGAGTGACCTGACAGCTGGGGAAATTAGGATTTGTCTGTTTAAACGGTTGTCTGTGGACGACAGATGAAACAGATAACACAGCGAAGTGATGAGTGGAGACAGGTTACGCTTTTCTATGTCTTGCATACATTAAAAACCTTTTCAATTCTGCACATATTTCTTCAAGATATGTTTTTGATCAAGTCAGCTGGATTCTGGTAATTATAAGAGTGTAAGCAGTAGGATTAAAGGAGTAGCTCTCTCAAAAATGAATATTATTATTTACCCTCATGTCATTCCATATGCGGTCATTTGTTTATTTAAATTTTTTTTTCAGTGGAAAAGGAGAAACTTTAAAGTAGTTTGCATTTTTAATGTAACAACTTTAAATTTTATTTTTAGTTATTTTTAGCTGTACAAAACAGCTCATTATGCGGTTTGAAACTGTTCTTCTCGTTATTTCCCTATAGCGGCTAATGAATCGGAAGTCTCAAACATTCACAGAAAACGGCTTACTTCCACATTGAAAAATAAGATGGAAAGTACAGCATGCAATATCAAATGTAGTGCACAAGTCATATGGACCAATTTTAACGTTATTTTATGGTGTTTTTTTTTTTTTTGGATCCTTTTTGGAGATTGACCAACATGGACACCACATGTGATGACAGAATTTTCATTGTTAGTTGAGCCAATCGCATGAGAAAACAACTATTTTACTAGTTCTACCCATAAATTAACCGTCAGTAGGGTGTAAGAAGATTGCATGAAAATTTACAAATTCAAATAAATTAGCCACCATAAATTTAAGAATGAACATGTAAATGTGTTGCTTTACTTGATGTCTGATGGTTGGACATTTCTTTTATTTGGTTGGAAAGCATAAAAAGGGCACCAGAAAGCTGACAGCAGTTGAGTGATAAGAGGACAGAAGAGGTTTCTTCCTCTGCATTACATTCTCCATCCAATCTACAGTAACACAAAATCTTTTTCTCTCTCTTGGCTGTTGTCCAAACCCTGCACTTATAGCTCATCGTCTCATTTATCATCAATTATTCTACCTTTATCCTACCTCTGTTTTTCCTCCTGTCTAAGCCGTTCTCTTTTCCTCTGCCACCGGCCTTACTGCCCTCCTCATTTCTTCAATGCTTGCTTTGTGCATCCCTCCCTCTGCCTCTTTCCCTCTCTCTCCATTTCTCCAGAACACAGCTGGACATGTGGATGAACACATGGAACTGCCCCTGAGGGGTAGAGCGCAGTGTCACTATCCTGATGACCCCTGCTCTGCTTAACACGAACACATTACACAGCACAACAATGAGAGTCATTCGGGCCTCTTTCAACAGCTAGTGTTTCATAATGACAAATATTAATGACACATAGGAAATGTATTCATTTAGCACATACTGTTTTCCCCAACAAGAAATGCTACAGCTCGAGTGATTCATCCTCAGGCGACAGTAACTTAGAAGAACTGCAATGCAAAGTCTCAAAACTGACTAGAAAAGTACAAGCTAGTACAGATATGTGACACAGCAACAGTGAAACAATAGTTTTTTTTTTTTTTAAGTACAGTGATCAAGTTCTAGTGGAAAAAATGTCTTCAACTGCCTGAGTGAAGTAAGGGAAGATTATTCTACCATAAAGATTTTGAGCGGAAATAGCTTTATCATTAAACACACAAATAGAACATACATTATTATTTTTGGATAGAAAAAACAAGTTTTCAATGACGAGCAATTTGTCAGACTAAAAAATGGAGCATGGTATAATTGATCACGAATCAGCCAATCAGAACCATCTTTGTTTGCGTTCTTTCTCACATTCACAATGACACACAACTGAAGAGCATTACAAGAAAGAACACATACCTTGTATTTTCATGTCTAATATGGAGCTTTATCAGACTGCAAGTTTTTCCATGTGAAACGTGAGGGTCATACTGTATGATATCCACAACTTCCTTGTTTTCTCCTTGTTTATGTTTAATATACACAAGGAGGGATAATCCAACCAAAAATTTAAATTCGGTCATAATTTACACAACTGTCGTTCCAAACCTGTATTTATGTATTTCTTCTGCTGAACACAATAACCAGATCAATATTTGGGTTGGCAAACAAACAAATTGGAGTTCCATTGACTTCCATTGTATTTTTGGTCCATACAATGCAAGTCAATGAGAACTGAAACTGTTTAGTTACCAATATTCTTCTAAATATAGAGGTTACAGAGGTCTGGAATGACAAAGGGTGAGTAAATGAAGACAGAATTTAAATTTTTGGGTGACCTATCCCTTTAAGTCCAATGAGATTTTAGCAAGAACAGCGCTAATGAAATAAAACCGAACAACCAGTGAAATGTAGCATTGCTTGTTGTAGTCGGATAGGACAAAAACCCGGATTATCGCTTGTTGCTTTATCACCTCTTTACTGCAAAAAAATAGTTTTTTGACTAATTTTACAGTTAAAATATATAAGAACAAGATACAAGACTTGTTTTCGTAGTCTGTACATTTTGTCCTAATGCACTGGCAATTTTTCTTTAGTTTGAAGTTTAAAGTCAGTGCAATGAAAATAAAATGCACTTTAAAATAAAATTTATTGTAGTATTGTGGCTGTTGTCCAAACCCTGCACTTATAGCTCATCGTCTCATTTATCATCAATTATTCTACCTTTATTCTAATACCTAATACGATGCAGTGTTGCTTCTCATTTCAAGGATTTTCAGATATTGTAACTGGAAAGCAAGTCTAAAAAGGCTAATTAAAAAAAAGTGTTACAATGTCGTTTTGTGCTGAGTATGTATTGGCAGCACATGGTCATAATAAAGTCATATTTTGATTTCCGTGGTACAGTATACAATGTATTCTCCTACTCTGCCTTGTGGCTTTGGTGCCACGCCACATCACAGCAAATTCTGCATTAGATTTATTATTCTCAGTTGTAACCTGTCTTTCCTTAGAAATATAGTTCCTTACTAGATCCAATTTTGTTGTTGCATTGTTTGAATCCTCTCTGGAACTGTCAGGTAGCATGTAGAGTTTTGTTATCGAAGGTGATTTTACCTCCCTAAAGATATCGAACACACTCGTCTAGTACAAATGTATTTCTCTGCACCACGTTGTCAAAATGGGGCCAGACTTTCATATTCCCTGTCCCTGCAGGAAAACACATGGGTCACAAAAACTGCCAAATACAGATGCCTAGCCATAGCCGCCTGTAGCTTGAGAGCTCAGCTCAAAGAACAGTGTATGTGACATTGCATTTGATGGCTGTGCCTGTTGCCCTTGTTGTCAACTTCAACGCAAAAGGATGCTTGGCACCTGCAGATGACATCCTCTTTGCTATGGAGAATTCTTTGACTTGGCTTTTGAGTGGTGTTAGACTTTAAGAGCACCATTATGGAGATGAAGCCTTTGAAGAGAGGGAGGAAGACAGACATAAGAAATACAGCTAAAGGGGCAGCAGTCTGGGCTTCAAAGCTTGTCCGTTGCTTACGGCCGCCAGCCACAGGCACGTCACCCGACTGCGTACAGCACTCACATAAATAGAACAACCATTAAATATTCAAAGGCTACTCTGACCATTTGTTTGAGAAACTGCAGCAACGCTCATTTCCCCAGTGGCAATTTTTATTTTTATTATATATGAAGGAATGAAGGGAAAACAAGATTCTTTCAGCAGTAGGACGTTTTAAATTCCTCAAGGAAGATGGTATCTTGTTGGAAATGTCAGTTTTAGTGTTGGCGGGTGGTTCAATCAGATGTGATGGTGTTTATGAAACTGAAGAGCGATGTGTGCTGTCTCCAGCAGACTGCAGGTGGATGGACTTATTTATGCTGAAAATGAGCCAGGATTTTATAATAAGCCATTCTGTGTGTGACGGTACTACACTTGCTCCTTTAATAATAATAATAATAGACTAAGTACTGCATATGGTTAGCAGTATAAAGGTCCAAAGAACCGACTGGAGGGTGCACAACAAAACTCTGCAATTCTTTATGATAACTTTGGTGGAATGGGTTTGTAATATTATCATATTTACTGTTGCTCTGCCTTCGACTGTTCAGATGCGGTCAACCAGGAGAGTGTCAGTGTGGCCGGTGGGACTCGTTGGAGGCCGGAGGTACGAGCGGCCCTTAGTGGAAGAAGGGAAAGTGGTTGGCTGGTACACAGGCTGGAAGGCCGAGAGGCCATTTGCAATTGACATGGCTGGTAAGACACCACTAAGATCTCTTGAAAATATTTCATTTAAGAACATGCACGGTCATTAAAATACCACTAGAATTTTTTACTGAATATTAATACAAAAAATCTGAATGATAATGGTTTATAAAAATATTGCTGCAACATTGTTACCTAACCAGGAAAAAAAGGCACATATATTTGAATGTGTGACAATTATGCCTGTGTTACACTATGTGCAGGATGAAACGTTAACACAAAAGCATGCATTCACACTGACAGCATTTCTGCTGTGTAACAGAACCGCATCTCAAAATAATAGAAAATTACAGACAATTAACTGATTTCCAGGTTATTGCATTCTATTTTTATAAAATGGTTATCGGAGTGTACCATTGAAAACTATAAAACACAATCTAAACCACCTTAAATTACAAAATAATTTGTCAGTTAATTATTTTATGTTGCTTTATAAAAAGCTGTATTGATAAATCGGTTTATAGTGCATTTTCGCCGCATTTTCTGCCTACGAGGCAAAAATACACTCAATGCTGAAACAACTCACTGTACTTGGTTAATATGAGCAGCCTGAAAAACAACAACTACAACAAACTATGCCTTAGACATGAAAAATCCTTTGCATCATGACAAAGGGATTTTTATAGCTGGTTTAGTGTTACAGATTAAGCAGCCATTTAAAAAAGCTGGATTTCAAATATTCATAGGCCCTGAACATGATCTGGCCCACTCCCTTGAGTGACAAAGAAAGATTTTTGGCAAGAGATTCCATTGGTTAAATAACAGGTTTCTGTTAACTTGCACTTTCCGTCAACCCAGTTGTGCAAAACGCGTTAACACATTTCTTTTTTTACACCATGCCCATCTGAAAGCTTCCATTTAAATTACGTTTATTCATTAGGCAGATGCTTTTATCCAAAGTGATTTACAGTGCATTCAAGATATACATTTTTATCAGTATGCTGGTTCTCCTAGGAATCAAACCATGACATGTGCCATTGCAGGTGAGCTACTGTGACCAAATAACTATCCATCAACCGAACTGATTAGGACAGTTTACTGTAAGTCCAACTATTACTGTAAATGTCTTAAAAGTATTTATAACAACATTAGCTGGGGCATTATGTCTTCAAGTTTCATCACAAGGTCTCTCAATTCTATTGAATGTTATTAAGGTATTGAACTTCCGCCATCCATATCTCTGTCCATCTTCTCTGTGTTCTGAAGGATATTCTGCCCATATTATACCATGTGCTGCTGATAATCACAACATCAGCTGTGTGAGGAGCAGCTTGCCTGCACAGATAAGCAGATGGGACTTCTTTGCAGTTACTTTCCAGACTGCCCCTCACTGAAGTCGTTTCAAACAGGCATAAAAATTGGCCCAAAGCAGGCAGCAAAGTGGTTCCTATATAGAGAGACCATGCAAAAGGAGCGTTCTAAGCTGAGGGGGGAAAAAAAGCTGTGAAACACCAGAGAGTCTTCTGAAGAAGCTTTTTTCCTATACAATACTAGTGATACGAACTAGATCAGCTATGTCAATGTTTACGAAGGGAAGGCACCAAGTACCAGGCTTGTTAATGTTAACGGCAAGTAACACTATTAAAAAAAATCGAAATAACTGAAATAAAGGTGAAATAAAATAAAATATAAATATTAGATGAAAAAAAAACTTACAAATTAAAAAAAATGGCCTTGGCAACTTACTGAAATAAAATAAGTTATAGTACTTATAAAATAAGTACTAAAATTACTAAAACTAAAAAATAAATCTAATTATATTTATATCTAATTGCATGTATGTATGTGTGTATATATACACACACACAAACACACAAAAAAAAGTAATAAAAATGGCAAAAACATAAAATTACTGAAAAAATATAAAAATAAAAGAATTTAAAATATAAATACTGTAAGCGTACATTCCCCCTTACTGTGAGTAAACATGCAGGACCTGATCCTTTCTTCACAACAAGGTACAAAGGGAGAGTTTACACAAAATCATTTTCATCTAAAAATAGAAAACTTTTTACTGTCTCCATGTAAACTATAGAAATGCTCATTTGTGAAAGTGCTGATGTTATACTCATACGTGTTATGTGTTCAGTCTATAGGCGTGCGCGAGTCCGTACTTGAAGAATGCATATGTGCGCAAGAGTACAGTGTTTCTTTACAAAGTGACATTGCCAACTACTGGCCTGGCATGCATACAGAGTTTTTAGTTTTCACGGATCCATATGAACTGTGTTCACTTAGGAGATTGTTGTTGTCAAACGTTATCATCTGTACGCTAAACCTTTCAGAAACGCATAGGAAAAACTTTTCTGTTTTTAGTACAATCGTTGTAGTGTGAACAGGCATCTAAGTGGCTTTCCAGATACTTCACAGTCTCTGATCTTCTCTGGTGAAACGAGCTGCCAACCTCCACCCGATCTGCTGAGACCATCAGAACCTTCAAGAAAGAGCTGAAGACACACTTCTTCCACAAACACTCAACTAAAGCACAACCATAAACAAAGGCACTTCCTATAATAACTCATGGCACTTGGCAATGTGTACTGCAAATATTGTTGGCTCTTCTGAAAATTTGCTTGTGATGTTCCACATTTTTAAGGCACTTTGGATAAAAGCATCTGCTAAATGACTAAAAGTAATTTGGAAGTTGACATGTCAGGCTGGTCGGGATTCCCAAACAGGGATGTTAAAAGCATCTGTGTTTACACTTTTTGGGGAAATCAGCTTTTAAATGGCTTACTTATGTTTTCATGGTAAACTATATTTCAACAGTGTAAAATAAATTACACACTATTACAAAGCATAACAGGTAGGAAAAAATAACAGGTACCCTGTACTTTAGGTAGAAGTGAGGTGACGGGGCATCCATTCGCTCTCTGCTCCCTATAATTGGCGAACAGCACCTTTACCGAAGCTAAATTCAGCCATTTCTCTGTGCATTTTTAGCAAACGTGAGCTCTCAGGCAATGCATTAAAGAGGGAGGGTGAAAAGATGCTGACAGGTTGAAAAAATCCTAATGGAGAGAGGCAGGGCTCATATGCAGCTCAAGGGAATGAATACAACGTCAGAGATAGCAGTGCGTAGTTGAAGCAATCCCTAATTCCCCAGACTCCAGCGCTGCCGCTGGATATTATGCTGTTCATGAAACTCAATAACAAGAGATGGTATCATCTCTTGCTCATGTGATCCCCGTTACTACCACTATTGCTCCTCTTCCATAGCTTGTATTCTTCACATGTGTTCACTCACCCATAATATCATCATCATTGTCATCAGAGATAATGTATTCATTGTCAAGCTGACAGTGAGCACATCTCCCTTCGCAAACACTTCACACAATGTATACGCTTCCTCACATTGCTGCCGTAGACTAAACACACGTTCTATGAGCTGTTTAAGGTTCATAAATCCGCCTGCTATACTACACTTCTCCCTGAACAAAAGCTGAGAACAATGAAGTTATTTAGTATTCCTGCTGTACGGCTTCTTCTGAGAGCAAACACAATAGCAGAGAAAAGGTCCTGAACCGCCTCTCTCATTGCTTTCAAGCACTGCTCTCTCCTGAAGAGGAGCTCAAGTGCTTGCCTTAACATGGAAACCTTTTTAACACACAATAGTGACATTTTGCACATTAGGCAGAGAAGGGTTGAAAAGATTATGCATGAGAATAAACGGAAACAAAAAGCAGCATCTGTAGTGTACACAGTGATTAGGCCGTGTGTGAGTCACACTACCTTTTACATGATCTGTGTCACAAGTATATATATATATTTTCCTAGGGGTCTGGGGGACAGTTTGCAGAATTTTACTTTACAAATATTTTATAATATTTCTAAAATAATAAAATGGACTCATTACATCATTCTAAAAGCTTCTTTGCAGTGGTGGGCACTATGCTACAATTTGCACACTACTAAATATTTGAGAACTGCGCCACTAAACTTGAATCTATGCTACCATTAATAAGTTTGGGGTCGGTAAGATTTTTAATGTTTTTGAAAAAAAAAACTCTCTGAAGCTCACCAGGCCTGCATTTAGTTGATCAAAAATACAGTAAAGGCAGTAATTTTGTGAAATATTATTACACAGTATTATTACACTATATTAGTTACTTAAAATAAGAGTTTTCTATTTTAATCTATTTTAAAATGTAATTTATTCCTGTGATGCACAGCTGAATCTTCAGCAGCCATTACTTTTTTGGTCAATAATGTTGAAAAGAGTTGTGCTGTTTAATATTTTTGTGGAAACCGTGATACATTTTTTTTAGGATTCTTTGATGAATAGAAAGTTCTAAAGAACAATAGAAGTATGTTGTAATATTTAACATTTTAAATGTCACTTTTAATCACTTTAATGTGTCGTTATAATAATTACTCAAATTTCATAAACATTTGAACAGCGGTGTATGCATGAACAGTTGGAATAAAACAGCTGACTGATTAAATTACATTAATGAGCTTATATTGTACCTTAACAGAATTCAATCCTTTTGACATATAACTTTATGTAAATAAGTGAATTGTTAGTGAAACTAATGGAAAAAGTGCACCATTTGAGTTTTACAGATTGTTGTATATTTACTTACGGTCCCTTATTAATTTTAGACTGTTCATTAATATGATTTACATTTTTAAATATACTAAATATTTCATGATTTATGTATAATATTTTCCCTAGAAATTGATAGTTTTGTGGGGGTTTTATCAATCATAACAACATAAACAGCTTTTCAGCACCACTTCTATTTACAGATTTGAAAGCCGTCCTAATTAAAGACCTTACAAAAGGCCAGTGCAACCCTACCCTGTTCATGAAAGTTGGCTTAAAAATCAGGATGTGAATGTTCAGGGTGGGTTTACTACATTGTTTATGCATTTAACTCAGCAGCGCAACTAGCCGGTCCCTGAAGCGCTGTTGGTGCAACAGCAGAAAGATGTCCGGCTCTTCAGCTGTATCAAAGCCATGTCCCTGAATCTCTAAACATAGGTTCTTACATCATTCTCCCAATACTCCAACAGGGACATCAAAATGCAATATAGTCATTAAAAAAATAAAAAAAGATCAAAAGAAAAGAGTTGGCTGGTCTTCAACTATTAATAAACCTTGACAGTATGCATGTCGATCTGAGGGAGAGAAAACGTCTCAGGTTTCTTGTGTAACCATGGTTCCCTGAGTAGGGAACGAGACACTGCGTCCTCTAGGGGTCGCTATGGGGGAACGCCTCGTCGTGACCCGTGTCTGAAGCATACATTGAAAAAACACCAACTCGTTGGCCGGCGACAGCCATGACGTCACTACCGGTGCGACTATAGTATAAATAGGACATATAAATAGCACACATCATTCACTTCTTCGTCTGAAGCTTGCGTCCGCAGCATGGCAAGAAACCTAGAGGACGCAGTGTCTCGACAACGCATAGATCGTGTGTGTCATCAGATGTTAAACAACGTCAACACGGATGCACACATCCTTAAATGCTTTGCTAGTGCTCGCCATAATGAGATAAATAGAGATCGCTCTTACCACAGAAATGCACGCTTCAAACAAAACAGTCAATGAAGACGAAGAAGAGAATGACGTGTGCTCCCGGCGCCTATTTATACTATAGTCGCACCGGTAGTGACGTCATGGCTGTCGCCGGCCAACGAGTTGGTGTTTTTTCAATGTATGCTTCAGACACGGGTCACGACGAGGCGTTCCCCCATAGCGAACCCTAGAGGACGCAGTTCAAAGTTCCCATGAAAGGGAACTTGTAGCTACACAAGGACACAGTTAGCCAGGGCTTAGATGACTATTGCATTGCTGTCGTGAGCTCTCTTCTGTTGATTTGAGGGAAGCCCAGGTGGTTTTAGCTAGAATGCAGGCATCCTAGAAAACAGCCTGTGCCCAGGATAAAAAGCCCACAACAGAGGGTGATATTCCCTACAGTAAAATTTGAAAAGTGATTTTCTATCCTGTTTTGTAGCTGAGACGGTGTCATCGAGAGAAATGGAAACGGGGTGAAAAACTTATCCTGACTCACATGCAGCAGTGGGACGGTTCAACCTGCTCCCATGAGAAATGCATAAGATCAAGACCAAGCTGAAGAGCTGTGTATTTGCGTATAGCTAATACAGCGTAAATGAGAGAGTGTGCTTGAATATATAATGAGATTATCTGCACAATAATTCGTTTTAGATGAATTTGCAATAAATAATGGCAGGTCTGTAAGCTTTTTGATTTATATTGCGTCCAATTTCTGGAGCTTGTGCGAAACCCAGACTGTCACACTTGTAAACGAGGTCTATAATACCTAGAGAAAGATATATTTTAGTATTCCCATTCATCTCAATGGCAGTTGCTCAACCCCTGGAAGTAAGTATTTTGCAATCTGCCATCACGGCTCAAGGGCACGCACTTCTTTCCAAACTCTTCACTAGTAATTATCATGAGCTATGACATCAAAAGCAGCAAAGAGTAAAAAGTAATAAAATAAATACTTTTTAATTGAAATGTCTGATTTTGCTTGCAAACCTTTTTGTCATTGGCAGGCTTTGCAGTGAACCTGCAGGTGATCCTGTCAAACCCACGTGCCCTGTTCAAGAGAAGAGGAGCCAAACCAGGGATGCAAGAGTCTGATTTTCTCAAACAGATCACCAAGGTGGAGGACTTGGAGCCAAAGGCCAAGAACTGTACACAGGTCAGTAGAGAAGCCTGCATTTGCATCCTTCACACCAATTCGTTTTTTGATGTTCTGTATTTATTCCTAGTCTCTCTTGAGTCTGAGTCATTAGTTTGGGCATTATGATTCAACCCTATCTTTTTGGTACCTATTTGAAAACCTAACTTTGTACGGCGATCTATTCTTCTACCAGTGACAATAGTGAATAGCACTGTCAAGGAGCTCTTGAAACTGAAAAACACATTCCTATGTACAGTATTTGACTTGGTCTGATTCTAAAAGCTCCTGCATTCATCCGTGGTCCATTATCTCAGGAGCTGAAATCTCTTCAGTCAGCTCACCTTACGTGTCAAAATGCTCTCTTCCTCCCCGTATCGTACGTCACAGCTACTGCCATCATCATTATCACCCAATTACCCTAATGGTAGCCCACTGGGTTATTAATAGTGACTATTAGCAGGGCTGACAATTCCACTAATCACCAGCACCAGCAAGAGCAGGACATGTTTCCAACGTCAGCCAATCAGCTATGCGTCATTTTGCCAGACACAGCATAACGTGCTCATTGTAAACAGACTGCAGAGAGCGCGGGTTTGTTCAGGGTTCCCACTCTTTCATGAACACCAGATTCAAGGACTTTCAAGGACTTTTTAAAGCACCATTTATTTTATATCAAGCACCTATCAAATTCACACCCCAGCATATGTAGTGTCATGAAAGACCTTGCATTACTTAACAGTTCACTTACACGTAACATTTACATAAAAAAATTCAGAGTAATAATGTTTTGAATGTGTAGGTTTCATAAATTTGGACCGTTTTGAGCAGTTGTGTTCAAAGGAATTTAATGAAATCCATTGAAGTCAGTACTGGTAATATTCAAATTCAATTTCTAAAATACTGATAAAATATGCATCAAACTGGTTTTTGCTGTAGTTCTTGTACAAGATTTAAATTTGAAAGAATTTCTTAATTTTTTAATTCATAAAAAGTGGTTAAATGGTGTAATAACATGGTAAAACCTGATAACATAAAAAATTTGCACATTCACTCAAAAGAGACGTTACTCATTAATAAATTAACTCAAGTCAAAATAATTGTGTAAATTACTTTTTATTGTAAATCCCATGTTTTCATCTTTGACCTAGAGGAATGCAGCTGCTCTAAACATCAATATTTTTTGAAAATATTTCATGAACATTTTAAACCTTGTACATGTGCAAATCTGGAGGAGTACAAGAGGATGTGGTGCTGGTCCTTCAAGACTCACTTTCAACTTATCTGTCCATAAAGCCTATAAAAATAGTCTTCATGTATTTCACAACACTTCAGAATACAAAAATAATAGTAGTTATTTAGATTGATGTGGTTTGGAATTGGTAAAATGTGCTTGGAAAAAATATGATCAGAATACAGTGCGTGCATAATTATTAGGCATGTTGATAAGATGTGCTCCTTTTACACAGAGTGTGCGTGATCGCGAAATCAAAAGTGAACAGAAAGCGCTAATTCAAATACGATTTCAATACCCCGCATATTGATAGCGGCTCCCTGATGTGCGAAAATTATGGGGTTAAAGAAAAAAAAAATC
>NW_015555757.1:661205-678616 GCF_001515605.1 Sinocyclocheilus anshuiensis
TTTTCCTCGGCCAAACCCCATTCCACAGCCATACCTGTCACACACCCAGTTTAAGAGCAGTGTTTTTCTTCTTGCAATTAGGAGCGCTTGTCCTCCTAATTTAAAACATTTAGGAGCACCTTCTAATCAATAATAAAAAATTCTGATCAATAATTAGCCTTCCTAATACGAGCTGACAAGTGATTTCAGGGCATTTTCTTTTTACCTTTGTAAATGCATTTTTCTAATTTTATTAAATGTATGCTGTGTTTCCTAGGATTATTTTCCAGCTGTGGTGGCAGGACTATTTCTCATGGACCTAAATTAATGACAATCAATAGCACAAACAAAAACAATAACAATAAATATTTTCAGTTAGGTCTAACTATAATCTACTCAACTGTGAAATAACACTGGATAGTCTTCAACTGTATAATGAAAGGCAGCAGGAGGTTTATTTAGGCTGCTGTCTCTTTAAGACCTCATGCACGGATCTAATATACTGATACACTCTCAGCTTTCTCTGATACACTCTATGCTTACTTTTCTTTTTAGGAGCGCTTGTCCTCCTAATTAAAAAAAAAAAATAGGAGCACCTTCTGATCAATAATAAATTCTGATCAAAAATTAGCCTTAAATTAGCCTTCCTAATACGAGGTGATATTTGACTCCTTATAGTGATTTACAGGGGTAAATGGAAAATTTTCCTTTGTAATGGAAAAGTCAAAAATTTATGTTTATAAGCTTTTTAAAAGTTCTATTAAAAAATATATAAGAAGTAGAATAAGACAAATAAGTTAGCAATCATATGAAATTAGTATTAATCAAAAATTAATTTCTACTACAGAGGTGGCACAGAAGAATACAAAAGTGGCTTGTGGGTACATTTTCAGATGTTTAATGATTCTCAGAGGTGGCATGAGTGCAATTAAATTCATACATTCATGTTGAGATTAATGTTTTAAATATAAAATTTGGAATACAGAAATATAACTGAAATTATATCTAAAAATGAAACTGAAACCGCCAGCAGGTGGCGGCAAGTCACTGATTTTTATCACTGAATCATTAATTCGATTCGTTTGAACAGCTGATTCATTCAGGAATGAAACAAGTCTTTATGAATGGGTAATCATGAATCACTGACTCACTAGATTCGTTCAAAAACGCACTTTCATTGAATTAATTAAACACGCTGTGTTTGCTTTTAGAGATGCGCAGCGGCTGAGCTGTTACTTTATTTGGAACTATTTTCGTTGATGAAATAGAGCAAAACCAGGCAGTACTTGTTTATTGAACTGTTGTATTAAACCAATATCACATTGGCAAACTCCTTTAATAATGATTAAAAGCTGTCACTCTCCTTATCGCGATCTGTGGGTGCACAGAAAATGAGAGCGCGCGAGTGAGTTCTCAAGACTCGAAAGCACGTGCAAATGATACGTTCCGTCATCTGTCGTCGTGTTATAAGCGCGGAACCTGCGGGAATTAGTAGAATTGTTATTAATAGCCTCAATCCCGCGCCGAAATTCAAGTCCTGCTCGGTGTTCTCTGCTAATAACCCGACTGTGAATTATGCGAGCGGCATTATCTTGTCAGTGAGAAGCTGCAGCCGTGGCGGGGATGATTTTTGGTGTGCCGGCAGAACAACAACAGTGTGCTACGTGTTTCTTCTCCCCTCATTTTTTCCAATTGACGGAAATCCGTAGTAGCGACGGAAAACTTTAATCCCTGTATATACAATATGAGAATGTTTGCTGGAGGGGCACACACACGTTGCGGGAGTGGGCGGTAATAGTCAGAAATTCAGCGGGAGCGGGCTTAAGAAAACTATCCCGCTCAGGGCTCTAGGCTGCGCATCAACACACACGCTAAGTTTTTTCCACGCTACCCCGTCTCCACCCCAATCATTAGTGCCATTTCATTCTTTGACAGAACATATAGGACAATTTTTGAAATAGCGCCATAAACAAAATGTATTTCAAATTTAATTCAAGCACTTTCAAGGACCTATGTTTGTTTTCAAGTACTTTCCAGGCCTTGAATCCATATGTCTGAAATTCAAGTACTTTCAAGAAGCGTGGGAACCCTGTTTGTTGCTGTGGTACAATGCCATGGCGGGTGTAAGCGTGTAGATAACCTGTACACCGGAGTAGAAGGGCCACTGACAGTTACGAAGAAGTGCAAGTCGCTACTTGGACAAAGTGGGAGTTTAATATACTTACATTTGTGGCTGCAGTCCAATTATACAAGGATGGCATTATGGAAGTAAACAAAAGGAAGTGCTTGTGCCAACAGTTATGGGTCCTCGTGATGGGTGTGAGCGGGCATCTGTCCAAAGTGGAGCACTGCCAGCGACGTCTTTTGGAAAGGTCACATTTGTAGAAGTGTTCTTGAGGGTCCCAGCGGATGACTGTGACTAAGCCTGTGGGCAGGGCGATATGGCCAACTCCCAGCATGCACTTCAAAATTAAGCACAGGGAGGCTGGGTAGGAGTGAGGGAGGTCATCTCATGTGAGTAATCAGACTGAACTGATGTGACAAGGAGGAAAGGGACAGAGGGAGAAAGGAAGAAAAAGAGGGCAAAGGGAATATGTTTGAGATTGGCAGAGAGATGGCAAACATGCCATATAGATGTGAAGAGGTGAAGAGGGTGTGTGAGAGATTCACAGGCTTATTTACAGAAGTCAGTGCATAGACTCTCCTATTTATTAATGTCAATCTCAATCGTGCTCCTGCAGACCAGATCCTGCCAGACTGCTGTCAGCGTGCCAGCATGCTTCACTCTGCCCACAACACAATCGCTCAAATTATTATTCTCTCTCAAGGCTTCAGATGCTCATCCTGTTTAGGTTCAAAAGAAACCCTAGGAAGAATCTTCAACACTAACATTGTTTGAGAAAATTGTTTCATATGGGACAGCCCGAATCCACAGACATTTTTCACAATGGGCCTGAGTACTTCACATTTATTAAGAGCTAAAATACTTTGACAATTATAGGCTATAACAATTAGATCTGATGACATGCAAGATTCTATCCTATTTGTAGAAAATCTATTTAAGGTGTATTTAAAAGACAAGTCTGCTTACAGACAGGAGGTTAAAGAGCTGGCTGTCTGGTGCAGTCTTAACAACTTGGAGCTGAACACCTACTTGGCAATAAAGCTTTCTGATTATTGTTAACACTTTAAACTAAGATTCTTCATTAGTTATATTAGTACTTCAATAGTAACATTACTTAATGCAATAGCTAGCATGAACTAAGAATGAAGAATACTTTAAAAGCATTTATTAACCTGTGTTAATATTAATTTCTACATATACTGCTTTTTTTTTTTTACAATGCAAGTTGTTTAAATTAACATATATTATGAATTAACATGAATTTTATAGACTAGCTAAATAGAAAGAGCATAGAACTTTTTTTGTTGTTAGCTCATACACTACTGTTCAAAATTTCGGGAGGATTTAAAAAAATGTTTTAGAAAGAAGTCTCTTATGCTCACCAAGGCTGCATTTATTTGATTGAAAATACAGTAAAAACTAATATTGTGAAATATTATTACAAATTGAAAGTATATATATATATATATATATATATATATGAAAATGACTATATACAGTATATAACTATGAAAATGTTAATGTCTTCTAAATAACACATTACATGATATTACTGAAGCTAAAATGGTCAAATGTTCTACTTGTATTTATTTGTGTTTTCATCTATCAACCTCCCTTTTTAAAAGCCAAAACAACGTATTGAAGAAGGAGGACAGGATCAAGAGGAGTAGGGTGACAGGGTGTCTTCTCTCATTCCTGGATCGCTCGAAGTGGGGTTTCTCTCTGTACAAATTGAAATCTGTCTATCAGAGTATTTAACAAGAGTTCGGTACACATTGCAATAATGACAATGACATCAACACTTGTCTTACAATATTCTCATAGATACACAGGTAAAGACCATGACTGCTCCAAGATTAGTCCAAAAACTATGAAGGGTTTAAATTTGAATAACTTTGTCTTGAAACTCATTTACAATTACCAGAGCCCATGGGGACTGCTGGCTTTACACCTCCACACTGCTGTTATATCACTGCTTTCAACCGTTATGCACTGAGTTGTAGCCATTACATTACCGACATTAAAAATTAAAGGATTTATTACATAAGAAAGTGGAAGCAAGTTTAATTCTTCATGTATTATTACTTTCCTTTTATAAAAAATTAGACATCACTCTGCAAATATCTTTGACAGCAGCACACAAACACAACTAATGAAGTTTTACCACCCACAAACCAATTACAATTCACTTCAGGAATTTTCCAATTTAGTCTATCTCAGACCTTCAGACTTAAAGTTCTTAATGCTTTTAGCCACATATAAAGCCCTGTCCTACAGCTTACTGGGCCTGGTAATATTTATCAAGGGAACAACGGGAGACAGCAAAGTAAAGTGTCAGACACCTTCATAAGAAGCATTATTAGAGAATCTACCAGACTGATACATCTTGTTATAAGGCCACTACAGGACGCTTTGGTTTACTTCTGGGTTGCTGCTCCACGGTGCACCTTATTTATCACTTATGGTTCTGTTAAATTAGCCTTGTTATGCAAAACAAGTCAATCTGCAGTGCCATGTGTTCAGGAACTGACGCGTCACACCTGGGTGCGGCCATTTAACTGTGCTCGTTCCCTGCACTGCCTCTATCTGATATAATTAAGATATGGAACCAGTCTAAGAGATCCCAATCCAGCACCCTTCACGCACCAACAGCCTAAAACATCTCCACTGAGAGATCACACACAATGACCTTATTTTCTGTTATGATGTAGACGTGTACGTGTCCTTGACTTCAAAATCCCTTTTAAGGAATGTCAGTTCACTCGGCGGCCATATTTGCAACCCCTCTGGGCAGCTATTTTCGGGGGTTCAAGACCAACTCCAATCCGCTTGAATGGAGAAATATATAAATCTTATAAACTGCTTGTCAAATTAACATTTAAATGACATGAACGGACTCATAAATGCTGTTTTTTTAGGCTCAAATGGTGTTAAAAAGCATTTATTTCAGGTTGGTAAAGCATTTCAAAAGCAGTCTTATTTATAGTAATGCAAGTAAACTGCCTTGGTACATACAATACACATGTGCTTGGTTCCCATATTCTTAAATACCTGATTTCAAATGGTTTCTTTCAGGTCCTGGTCTGGCATACCCGCACTGAGAAGGTCAACCTGGGTAACGAACCAAAGCGGCAACAGGACTCAGTCTATATAGAGGTCTAGCGATTGACACTGGACTAAGACTGTCATATACACTCTTAAAAATAAAGGTGCTTCAAAAGGTTCTTCAAGCGATGCCATAGAAGAACCATTTTTGGTTCCACAAAGAACCATTCAGTCAAAGGTTCTTTAAAGAACCATCTCTTTCTTACCTTTTTATAATCTGAAGAACCTTCTTTCGCCACAAAGAACCTTTTGTGAAACAGAAAGGTTCTTCAGATGTTAAAGGTTCTTTATGGAACCATTTAGACAAAAAGGTTATTTTATGGCATCCTGAAGCACCTTTATTTTTAAGAGTGTAACACTGGATGAAGGCCCGCCATCATCTGCACTTTCCAAATCGATGGCCACCTTTGAACTTTAGGATACCTGCTCTGGCGGAAAAGACATGCCAAGCTGTCTCTGTATTCTCTACTGACATGCACTGTATCTGCTGAAGCTTCTCACTGTGGCGTCACACTGGATTACCTGTAATGTGGTAGAGGAGAAACCATGGATAAGGGGTTTTCAATTGGCAACTGTACATGAAAAAACTTGATCTTATTCCCATCTTGCAGACTCTGGACACTCGGGAGAATCAGATCAATGTCTGTGAATGGGGAGGAAAAGGACCAGCCGCTAGAATAACGTACAGAGAGGTTGAATGGTGCTGAAGGGAATCGAACAGTCCATGAAAACAAAAGGAACAGTGGATGAAAAACCCTGGAAATACCATCTAAAGCGTGAGACACTATTACAAGGACAGAACTTTTGGATTACAACTGTCTTTATTCCAAACGACCCTCTTTAAAAGCAAAAAAGGAAAATATAACTTTACAATAAATGCGTCTTTAGACAAAATGATCACACAATAGTTCATGGCTATTCATGGTTTAATGCACGGAAATAACAATATTCTGTCTCTGTACTAGGCACCAGAAAATGTAAACACATTATAGAAATAAACCTGGATGACACGGTGGGGATGTTTATATTATTGCACAGCAGAGAGACCCTGTCTGAGAGGATAGAAGCTCTGCTACAGCGGCGAGACTGACGTGTTCGACTGCAAACTTTTGATCAGTCCTTACTTTTCAAAACTAGCTGGCTAAAACTTTTTATTGACCCCCAATGCCCCCTTTTTCCGTTAGCTGTCACAGCTGTACAGTCGTCCAGGTTTATTTGTCTGCCACTCACTGTGCTTCTCTGTTAACGCACACATTAAAACATCACAGTTAAGGTGGAGTTTGTCATGGAGCTACACAAATCCAGTAGGGTGAGAGGCCGGAGAGAGGGGGCGAGGGGTTCATCTATCTCATGATTACATACATTACATGGGTCTATACAATATTTGCTACAGGGTTCTGGGACATGGGGCTACACAAGATAGGAAAAGGAGGGGGAATTCACAAATATGATAGCCATACCTCTGTCTTTTAAATACTATGACTCACTATTGATTTGGTAAAGATATATTAGAAGCCTGTATAATTGGTCCAGCAGCTTTCTTGTAGCTGATATGTGTTTAAACCCCCCTCCCCAAAAAAACAAAAAATAAAAATAAAATATATATATATATATATATATAAGAAAAAAAAAATTGCAAATAAGACGCTCAAAGCTGCCAGTCTCTTACACTCCATACTCTCGCTCACTTGATCAATAAACAGGGAAGGTTGAATCGATGCTCTCCAGAGTATGGTTGGAAAGAGAAAGGAGAAAAAAAATGACAGTACATGAATAAAACTCTGGGTACGAGTAGTGGTGGAGGAGGAGAGGAGAGATGGAAGGATGTGGTGCCCCTTGTCCTCCATCTTCTCTCATTCATTTACTTCCAGAGCTGGGTGCTGAGGGTCTGACCGGAGGGGGGTGCCACCCAGCCGCCCATGGGGGCACCAGGTGGCCCAAATGCCATTGGAGCACCAGAACCGTTCAGGTTCATTCCAGACATCTGTTGGTTTATCTGAAAAAAGACAAGAGGAGAGACAGAAGTGTGAAACATCTTTATACACAAGACTTGTTAGCATAATTAGCTATGGTCCAAAACCTACAGAGGAAGCATTATAAGGCACCATGGACACTCTACCAACAAAAAAAGATTTTACGAAAAGTGCATTTGGCTAGATTCTAAGCCATCATTACAAGTATCCCTTGCGGAAAATGCAAGAATGCACTGAGCTCAGTGAAGGGGGAAAACCCCCCCCCTCAAAATTAGCAGACAAGAGGAGAGAAATAATATTCGTAAATATTATCATAGATATTTAATTTTAACATTTTTTGGATGTTTTTTTTTTAATAAAAATTTAATTAAACATTTTAATTAAATAAAAATATTTATAATATCTGCATGAGCTTCAGTTTGCTAACAGGAAACTCTATTGAAATAAATAGTCTCCTGCGGAGAGCACTATTTGTGTGGTGCACAGCCTATGTTCCCTTTTCCTCTTTTATTTTTTTTCAGGTTACGAAGCTGTCCTCTGATCTTTAAACTCATTACCCCTCTTATTACTCTTCTTCTACCTCCCTCTCTCTTTCATTTTCTATACCTCTACTCTTTTCCCTTGACTCCCACCAGTATTCTTCCTGAGAGCAGAGCGGCGTAGAGGAGTGTGTCCTGTGGGGTGCGCTGGCGGTGGGGCAGCCCATCAGACACGTCTGTCTGATTTATATCACTGTCTCTACAGCTCATATCCAGCAGGGAGAGAAAAACTAATGGTTTCAAATAAGAAGCCCCCTCTTTTTCATTATTAACTTGAATTCTGGGAACTAAAGTTTGTGCAATCTTTATCCAGCTGTCGAAAGGATATATAATGGAATACTGGATTTTCTTTCTTTGAAATAAGTTTGATGTACTAAGTCGATAATGCATGTACAGAACTACATAATCGACCAGTCGGTGGGTTGTCTGGCATATATACAGAGGCTAAAATAATTACAATCTTTTATTACACAAGAAACTGTGGATGATAACGGGAATACTGCTCACAGCACACCATCAGTTCACCAAGCCCGACAGTAATCATCTTGAAATATGTTATTGAATGCGGTGGATCTGTGACACAAGCGGCACTTTGATGGCAATAGTGCTGGTGTTTTAGAGGGGATGAATGCAGAGAGGTGCCTTAAACTATGCTGACAGTCTAACAGCACACTAAACCACTGTCAGCATGCTAAAAACCTCTCGGAGAAGTTGCGGTCAGTCTCTAAATTAATTCCCTGTGAAGCTACACTTTTAAGAAAATATAACAGCTAAAGCAAAGCCGACCTCACTAATTGAATAGATGGTTGGTGTTACATAATGTTTATACAAGGTTATGTTATTGTTTACATAACTCTTTATTCACTATTCAGCAGTTCAGCCTTATCTGATGAGCGAAACAGTGAAGCGTGCCAGTATGCAGAGGCTAGCCAATCATAAAAGAGCTCATTTACATATAAAAGACTTAAGATACAACAGAACTGCTTGCTTCATAAATGTGAAATCATTAATTTAATGAAAAATTATTTATGACTATTTTTAGACTAAACCATTCCAAAATGTGGGGTCTGAACATTTTTTTTTATTAAGAAAGTAATACTTTTATTCAGTAACAGTGCATTGAATTGATCAAAAGTGATCAAAGACATTTGAAAATATTTCATAAGATTTATTTCAAATAAATGTTGTTTTTTTTAAACTTTATCAAAGAATCCTGAAAAAAACATCACCGTTTCCACAAAAACATTAAGAAGCACAACTGTTTTCAACTGATAACAAGAAATGATTGAATGATGCATATTAGAATGATTTCTGAAGGATCATGTGACACCGAAGACTGGAGTAATGGCTGCTCAAAATTCAGCTTTGCCATCACAGGAATCAGTTACATTTGAAAATATATTAAAACAGATATTGTTGAATTTTAATAATATTTCAAAACATTATTTTTTACTGTATTTTTTGACCAAATACATGCAACCCTAATGAGCATAAAATGTTTTTAGACATTTCAAAAACATTTACAAAAATTCTCTGAAAATCCTCAGGAGGATCCACTGTGGACGTCGACTTCATTTTGTGCTCAAATGCACAGCAGGACAAATTTGACCAGTCTCGTAATTACAACTACCTCCTCCGCAACACAATACTGCCTACACACAGAGAAATAAGTGAGAGTGTGTGTGTTTGTAAATACTCCAAGAACAGTACTCAGCTATTCAGAGGAGTGAATATCAAACACTAATGATTCTTCTTTCCCCTGTGCACTGGTTCTCCTCAGTCCTCCTTCGGAAAATAGGGAGATGCTCTGTGAGCTGGGTAACGAAGAAAAACATCTCAAGTCAGATCCATCTCGGGAAAAAAAACACTCCTCCCAGGAACTGTGCTGCAAAATTACCCTCACTCCAGAAAACCATTAAAGGGGTCATACGATGCTGCTAAAAAGAACATTATTTGGTGTATTTTAAGCAAACGCATTTCTTTCCTCATCCGGTCTCTCAAAATACAAATGCGCTGCTGAAGGCCTGTAACTCAGGACACGCACACACACTTGCATTGTGGGGAGGGATTTTAATTAAGGCCGTGTGAGTGTAAAGCATGCTGTATTGATTTATGATGTGTAATTAACCTCCCGGAGGCTGAAATCTCGGACTCCCTCTGCTCTCAGCCTCATACACAGGGGGTCACGGGCCACAGGAGGAGGGGGCGAGGCAGGGAGATGATAGAAGTTGAGAGGTCGGAGTCACTGAGCCCTCATCTTTAATGAGCCACATACAGATGGGAGGTGACAGCAGATTAGATGAGGATTTTAAAACCCTTATAATGAATCTCTGATTATACGGTGAGAGTCATAGAGAGACCTAAACTGACAGCTCGCTTTCCACCTGAAATGGTTTTGAAAATGTGAAAGATCTGATCTGAATAAAAGGAAAGCTTTGTGGATACCAGAGGATGCATGGTTGGAGTCGGATATGATGAATGGTAATAGCTTCGGATATAGATGTTCTCTATATAAAAAGCTGATGCTGATCCACTGCAGCCAGTACGCTGCAATGATGATGAACGTCTACCAACGTCTATCAGTGACTCATGGCAGATTCTAAAGAGGGTTGGCTTAAAATACATTCCCCAGAGGAACATTATCAACCTAACCTGAAGCTCTTGACCTCCGGTTTGTGACTTAAGTGTACTGTCATCAACAGTAAGTAATTAGGGCATTTTTCACTTTTTTTCCCCACACACAACATCATTTTGGTTCTGTTTATGTCATGATATTGTTTCAATCATCATTTGTTTGCCAGCTCCCTGAATGCTTCCTCCTCAATGGGTTCTTGTAGCTGCCAGAGATTACAGACTCTTTCCTTCGTGCAATGTACCGAACACTTATTTAGGCCGTACACTCCAGTTTAGCCAATGTGATCAACTGTAGAGGGTTGTTTAGTTTAGGTGTTATCTGCATTCAAAAAGCTTACTAGTGGACCGATTTACTAACCCAACTTAGAAATACAATCTCTTTACTCTAAGGACTTTCATAAGGACTTCAATAAATATCACTGGAAAACAGTATAATCTTAAAAGTTTCATTTATCTTGATCACCCTTGTCTTTATAATACAATATAAAGGTAATTTTATATTTCTATATATTTATGAGATGTGAGTACCATCCTATGAGCACTTCCTATTTACTAGGGATGCGCCGATCCGATATTCATATCGGGTATCGGCTCCGATAGTGCCATTTTTCTCGGATCGGGTATCGGTCAGAGAGGGCCGATCCAAATCCGAGAATTTTTTTTTTTCCGATTGTGCGAATTATTCTGTGTTACTTCTGAAGCCATACGATAGCTTAATGTGAGCTACATATGAATATTTAAGTCCTTACATTAAAGTTCACACAAACTCTTTTCTCCGCTGTGGCTGTCAGTCATTCGTTCAGCCTTTAAACCCTGGTCGCGTTCGGTTACAGCAGTAACCCTAGGTATCGGAATCGGTATCGGAGGCGAAAAAGGCGGATCGGAGCATCCCTACTATTTACACCTACATTTTTTAAGAATGTACACTACCATTCAAAAGTTTGGGGTCAATAAGATTTCTTTAAATGTTATTGAAAATAGTCTCACCAAGGCTGCATTTATTTGATTAAAAATACTGTAAGAACAATAATATTAAGAAATAATATTACTCTATTAACAGTCTTTAGTGTCATATAATCCTTCAGAAATCATTCCAATATGCTGATTTGGTGCTCAACAAACACACACACACACACACACACACACACACACACACACACATATATATATATATAAATTTTTTTATAGGATTCTTCGATGAATAGAAAGTTCAAAATAACAGCATTTAATGGAAATAAAAATCTTTTGTAACATTATAAATGTCTTTACTGTCATTTTTTAAACAGCTTAATGCCCTCCTTTCTGAATAAAAGTAACTTCTTTCAAAAAAATAAAAAAATAAATCTTACCCTAAGCTTTTAATGTAATGATTATGTTTATGATAATATAATATTTATTTATATTAATAATCAATAATATTCATAAATTTAGATACAAATAAGGTAAATATAGCACTTACATTTAACGTAAAATTACGTAATAATATAATACATATTATACAAATATTAAAACTATTAAACTGTCTCCGCATTCCTTGAACCACATGCCATCACTCCAAAATCCCACTCTTCAAAGGCATTTCAGCAAACCAAATGTACCAAATGGACTTCTAGCATAGACTTAAAATAGCATAGGATGTTTCTAAAGTGTACTTTATGTCGTTCATAGGCCTAGAGCTGTCACAGAGACATGTGTGATTTCATAAGAGACTTATTTCAGTGACTGAAGGAACATTTTATATGTGGTAAACTGCTAACAGCACCATTAACAGTCACAAATCCAAATATAACATACCTGTGCCATATTCCACTGTCCTTGTTGACCTGGTTGCATGGCATACATGTTTTGAGGGGGCACCATGCCCTGAGGTCCCATCATGCCTGGGGCCAAGCCCATTACTCCTGGGTGTGCGTTTCCCATGAAACCGTTAGGCATCGTCATGCCAACCATCATGCCCGTATTCTGGCCCATCATAGCACCGCCCTGCCCCATGACGGCCCCCATCATAGTAGTGGGCGGCATGGCTCCTCCCATCCCAGGGAAGGCCTGGAAGTTCCCCTGTGGCTGTGCAGGGAACTGCATCTGAGATGGGCCCATGAACATCGCAGTTGCTGTGGGAGCAGAAACGCACAAAGGTACACAAATAAGATTTACACATGACGACATGTTCAATATGTTCAAAGAGACAAAAACAGAAGCAGACCAGAGGACCCTGACACACAAAGCTTCACAGATGGAAGAGAGCGATCAATATCTGCGCTAATGTGTGCAGTTCCTCGCCTCGGCCCAGAGGAAATGGATCTTTGAGACAGAAGAGGTGTGCAGGATGAAAGGGGGCGTCTAAATCGTCCTGATGGTGGAGAATTGGCAGCGCCTTCATTTGGAGCATCTGAGGTTTTTGGAAATGTCTTCTTTGAAGAGTAGGGCAGGCGAAGCAGGCAGCTTTAAACCACGTTCAGCAGTATCAGAGTGCTGAGACACGCAGTGCTTGAATTATTGATACTCCCATTAAAGCAGGGCTTCTCAAGAACCTTGCTTGCTTTCACACAAACACACACACACACACACACTCCCACAGCACCATTAGAAATGGACTCCGGATGCATAGCGCCATTTATAGATCTGCATTCTCTCGCTCAGATCGCTTATTCTCTGAGGAATAAGAAAGTGGGACTCTGGGGGATGGATGTACCTTGTGCAGGCTGTTGTGGGACGTTGCTGGAGCCATACAAGGAGAGAATGGAGTCCTTGGAGAGAGGTTTCTTGGCCGAGTCCTCTGCTTTGCTACTCCCGCTGGTTTCGCTGAACAGGTCCAGATCTCCCTGTGCTGGAGCAGCACTTCCTGTGCCCATAGCACCTGCCACAGCCCCTCCGGAGGGGTTGGCCTGAGCGCTCCCAGCTGCCTTACTGGAACTGACCTGCAGAGCACAGGAGACGGTTGATTTCAAGCCACACACTCTCAACACCGGCTTATACAGCTTCACACAATAACTCCCTCACATATCAATAAAACTCATTAGCAATCACAGACACGCATGGATATATCTGTGGGCCTTAAAATCATGAGCCAAATGAGGCATCTCAAAAGACTTTCCAGTCTAAATGGTGGGAAATGTTTGCCAAATCAACTGGATACAGCTCTGAAACATCCATAAAGAAAGAAATAACACTAACAGAAAAGTAAAAAGAGGTCATTATCTTCATTTTCATGTTAAATTATATACTATTTCACCTAAATAAATTAAAAATAAAACAGTTAACAGTAAAATCAATCATTTTAACAATAAATTTAAAAACATAAATACTATGAAAAGTACAATTAAAAAAAATTAATATATTAAATTATAATGTCATTTAATGTTTATTTTTCAATATGAATTTATTATTAATATTTTCTAAATATTTAAGAGTGTTATGAAATTTGTGTTTTTAATGATCAAAGATCTTGCTTTCCTAGACTTGTTTTTAAAGGGGTTAAGAGCACTTATCAGCTGGCTGACCAGTTATGACCAGCAAACCAGTTCAGGCTAGTCTTAACTGGATTAAAATGTTGCTGCCACAGTACAAGTAAATATGCGCTAATATTACCAAAATTTTGCTATGGCTTTGAGTTAGGCACACGGCTATGCTGCGTTGACCACTCAGACCTGTAGCAAATTTTGTGGGGGGAAATCTTTCGCCCTCTTGTTAAATGCTTAATCACATTCATTCCTACTCATGTGACAGGATTTTTCCCATGAACATTCACAGAACAATTGTAAATGTGACCGTATCTTAAGGCATGGCAAACAATCAAATCAAACTTGGTTAAAAATATCCATCCTGTATAAACTCAGATGAGAGAAGACAGACACACACAGATGAAAGAAAGGTTTCATAATCTTCAAGCAGAGAAATGACATTAATTAGACTGCAGCTGTGATGAATGAATAGCTCAGGAAGAGGAGACACAATTCACCGTTTACACAAACTTACAGCGCACACAAATAACAGAAGATGGAGAAGACAATCAGTAAGAGTCAGTTTGTGTTCAGTCAAAGCACCTGCATCCTTATACTGAATTACAGTCATGTGATGCTAGACTAGCAGCCACAAAGCTGCAGATGGTACGGCTGATGTCATGGTTACCCTCGGAAAAGCAAGTCTGTCAATACGAAACTGAGGAAAAGTTCTAGGCCTAAATCATAGTTCATATTTCCAGGAAAGTCAGCATGGTGACAAGTAACTTGCTGACTCTGGTGGCACATGTCTGAAGAAACTCAACAGTGGCCCAACGTCATGTTCAGTGATGTGCGAGACCTGGCTGAGTCTTGCTGAGGTTTGGCACAGGCTCCATTCCATTCGTGAATAAGAATCAGGAGGGCATCACACAAGGACTGAGGGCAATACGCTGGCAGCACACCATGCTTTAACTATACTACATATTAGCCATGCCAGGTGGACCTAATGAAACCTAGTGTCTTTGTCCTCTTCCTTTGAAGATATTTATAAATTAGTGATAAAATGAACATGTTACAGCAACAAAAAATATTTCTACAAATATAGACAACTTGGTTGGTCTTGAGCAGCAAATCAGCAGAATGATTTCTGAAGGATCATGCGACACTGAACACTGGAGTAAGGACTGCTAAAAATTCAGCTTTCCAATCAGTGGAATAAATTACATTTTAAATTATATTAATTCAGTAAAGAGTTATTTTAAATTGTAATAATATCTCACAATATTACTGTTTTTACTGTATTTTTGATCAAATAAATGCAGCCTTGGTGAACATAAGAGACTTACTTCAAAATCATTTTTAAAAAATTATGCTCGTGGTTGTGATGAAGTAAGAGCAATTGGCAATGAAAAAAGTCTGACTTAAACTTTATATTTCAACAGGAAATAAGTTAACACAGGAAAGAAACTGTACTCGCCAAACGATTTCACATGGTCTTTTAAGAACTAGAGCTAATTATAATGTTTCACCCACGATAGAGAGAAAGAAAAGCAGAGAGAGGAAGTGAAAACAGAGGGGAGAATGTGCCACATCATTTGAATTCAAATCGAGCGAAAACAAATAGATATGTGTATCAATCGATTTTCCTCAGAAAAATCTTCCCACTTTAGTATCATTAAGTGGCAAACATGCTTACTCAGATGGCAGATATCGAACAGGCCATTCTCTGAAGTTCACTGCTGAAGTACGTGCCTGACATGAGCTCATAAATAAAACTAAACGAAAAGAGCGGGATTCAGAGACCGTCTCCGCTCTCCCACTGTCAATCCATCAGTGTCCCGGAGCTCTGGGAACGGAAATGTTCCACAGTAATCAGAGACAAAAAGGCAGGGTTGGGAGGACGGGGTGGAGGTTGGCCGGGACACATGTGGACGCTTTCTTCCCATTTAGATGGGCTGACGATATGGAGCTCTGCGCTTAGGTATGCGGGAGTAAAATCTCCAGCTGCTGATAAGAAGCGAGCTGAGTTGAACGCGGGTGAACAGCACTGTGGCGCGATAAGCCAAACACTGACTCGCAGATCTGATACGCGAACCCCTCGGATGATTAACCTGTGAAGGCTGATGCTAACACAACTGCATGCTACAGCCTATAATGGGTTTAGCCTTTGATATGCACGAGAGAAAAGAGGCGAGGAACAAAGAAATCACACAAACTCTTGACAGCTAGTCTCAAGACCCCAGCAACAAGCAAGAACATACTTGCTTGGCAAGGAGTGAACATTTTTTTCAGGCCACATTATGAAAAAGAGATGACATAAGCCCTTTTCTCTATTTGTAATATGAGTGACATTTGAAGGGATCCATACGGGAGTCCGCAGAGGGACACAAGAAATGCCATTAGAATTAAAAATAGATGTGGAGGGGGAAGCCAGGAGACCTAAACTTCATAATTCAGGGAGAGGAACAGATATTTTTCTCTATGCTCTACGAATAAGAGGGAAAGACACAACTTTTGTGTTCACATGTACACGTCTATAGTTTAACGATAGAGGGAGAGAACTAACGACAGATAGAATGATGGATCGAATGATGGACAGAGAGAATGAGAGATTGATAACTAGAATGATAGACAGACAGACAGACACAAAGACCGACGGACAGATTGAGAAACAAAACTACAGAGAACAAACAACAGACAGAATGATAGATAAGACTGTCTGAACAACAGACAGAATGAATGATAGAATGATAGATAGAATGAACAACAGGGAAAGACAAATGATCAACAGATAGAACGATAGATAGATTAAATGCTAGATTGATAAAACGGATAGATTGATGGACGGATAGACAGATCGTTGGCTGAATGGATAAAAAGACAGACTGATAGATGCATAATTTTTATATTATAGATTACTATCTATCTATCTATCTATCTATCTATCTAATGAATGTGAAGTACTTTTATAATATCAAATATAGTATTTACTCTGAAAGTATACGATTTCGGACAAACGCTCGTATTTCCCTCCCTTTCGAAAGTAGTCCTTCCCATTCACCACAATCAGTGTGGCACCAAACCCATGAATATTTGATCTTTCCCACCCCAACATTAGCACAAAAACACACATGCTTCATACAAACACACAGTGCAGCCTGTATTTCACTGTTGCATTCACGGAGCACCATGCATATTCTAGCTTTACCCACCCCCAAACACAATTCACTCGCTCACTCATACCCACAGAGAGAGAGAGGGGGGGCGCGAGGGAGAGAGAGATTTTACGTGCAACAGAGTAGGCTTTGTCTGATTAGCAGCCCCACACAGAAAATTAGCACTCTGGTGGTGCTGTGGGCTGGGCTAATCCAGTTTCCCCAACAGCACCCCTTCTGCCTGGGAAACCAGAAAAACCCAAGCACAAAAAAATAAAAAATAGAAGAGAAGAAACAAAAAAACAGAAGTGCCTCAAAATCACAAATGTGTTAGGTTGGATTTGGTGAAGATGGTTGTTCGCAGCAGCGGGTGCATGCTGGGTATGTGCCAGAGCAGAGTCTGGCAGTGCCACCCTGCCAAGGTCCCACTGCAGCTCAGAGTCTGAGGATCAGTCAGCAGG
>NW_015555757.1:678762-686513 GCF_001515605.1 Sinocyclocheilus anshuiensis
CAGCAGGAAAGAGCGGATGAGACAAGAGGCCATCTGGGGAATACACAGCTACACAATCAACAATATGAAGGGGGGAAATAAACAAATACATAAACTAAAATAAACTATTTGCACAAAAAATTCACTGTCACAAAACTATTAAAAAACGAAATATCAGATTGAGTAAAAAAACTAAACAGATTGCTCATAATACAACATATGTTGGTGTGATGGAATATCATAAATTCAATAAAGTAGTTATATTGCTTAAACCAGTGATCCTCAATCTGGCTCGCGAGATCCACTTTCCTGCAGAGTTTAGCTCCAACCCAATAATCAAACAAACCTACTTGTGATTTTCTAATGATCCTGAAGACATTGATTAGCAAACTCAGGTGTGTTTGATTAGGGTAGAGCTAAACTCTGCAGGAAAGTGGATCTCACGAGCCAGATTTGAGGATCACTGGCTTAAACTGTGAATTTCCTTACAAACAACAATGCTATCAGCCCCAAGCTGCAGAGATTCTCTGGTTGTATTGTGTTCATGACCTCCACTGGTCCAGCAGACGTTCTGAAGAAGCGCGTGCCTCCGGTGCTGCTCTGGGATCAGTTAACTGTGTTAGTTAACAGTGGTTACAGATAGAAGATGAAGAAATATGAGCCTGCATTAGCACTCTGACCTATATGCTTCCAGTCAGCCTTCTGTAATGTATCCACTGCCTCACTTCGGCCATGATCGATACTCGGCTGGTATAGACTTCAGTCATAGTGCCATTAAGTGCAGGTCATATTACCACATACTGTATAAACAGCATGATTTCACTTTCTTCTTCACACATGACCACAAATACCTTATGTATTAAAAGCCACTACAGCACTAATTTAACATTTCAATAGGTAAGGACTTCATGCGATTCTACTAAACATTGATGTTATTTTCTGGGCCGTATCTGCGAAAATGGCTGTCAATGCATTAAACAATTTAAAGGGGTCATATGCATACATGCACTTTTACAAGTTGTTTGAACTGAAATGTGTGTTGGCAGTGTGTGTATACAACTACCCTAAAACGATAAAAATCCACCCAGTGTTTTTTTTTTTAATCTGCTCAAATCTTTACCCCTTTCTTAAATCGAGCCGATCTCAGATGCCTGTCTGTGTGACGTCACAAAAACAGGCCCCTCCCACGATAGTTTGATTGACGGCAGTGTTTTAGCACAGACTGGACTGGCGTCTTACCTTAGACCCGCCCTGAGTGAGCTGTCATCAGTCCGCCAGTGTTTCACCGCCGGAGCAGATGTAGACAAGAATGACTCCTAAGCGACTGAGGTGTTCTGTTGTTGAATGCAATAATGAACATTATTACAGTCGTCATTTACTCCCGACATCTGAGCCGCTAAAGACGCAGTGGATTATGTTTGTTTTTGAAGGGAATGCGCCCCCGATCTACATAAATGCATCTATGTTCACGCGAATCATTCGTGATCCAGCTTCACCTATAGAAGAAGTGAGTGTAAGGTTTTTTTAATGAATCTTTGCAAATTGCCTTTCCTAATAACGTGCTAATTAGCAAGTTTCACGATGAATGCGGCTAAAGTAAAAAGTCCCTCAGAAAGCAGCTCGGAAGAGAGGGGCGGGGTCAGCATAGCTCATTAACATTTAAAGGAAAATGCTACAAAACTGTGTGCTCTGAAAAGAACTGTTTTTGACAGGGTAAAAAAGGTTTTTTACACTACCATTGAGAAATTTTAACCAAACTATGTTACAGACTTTCCATTAAGACCCTAAAGAATCATATCAACTTGTGGAAAATGGGCATCCTATGACCCATTTAATGCATTTAATTTTACATTATGTGCTATTAAATGAAATCACATTTATTGGTATAACTTAATTATAAGTTAATAATTAATCCGCTACAAAAAGAGGCACTCATCACAAGGAAATTCATTCCATCTAAAAATATTTCAGCTACATTTTCCCCTGACAAACCTGAGAATAAAGCCTGATGGCATTCTGACCCTAGTCTTAAAATCCAATGCCGTGCTTGCATACCCAAGGACGTTCTGCCTCAAGAATACTTTTAAGAAAATTAGCTGTCCTGGAAAAGTAAGAACACGCATACATACACACACTATAAATGTGAAAAAAAAGCAAGACCAATTAAGGCCAGCTTACCCCATCTGGTAAAGAGAAAAATTAATACACTTGACGCTTTACTGTCCCTGAATCCTAAAATATGCATAAATGTTCTTTAAATATCCTAACAATTTGCATGTGGTCACAAGCGACGGCCTCACCTTTTCCTGAGACGTGCGAGTGGATTGGCTGTGTTTCCAAGCTCTGTGGCTCTAAGGTAGAGCTGGTAACATGCGTGAATTTGCATTGTGCAGGGCTGTAGCGTGAAATAAGTTAATCCTCCAGTACAGCGGGTCCTCAGGCAGTCCTTTGTGAGAACCAACCATTCATGCACTTGTCTGTAATGTCGTCTACAACCTTGGGATAGTATCATATAACAGTTTCTAAAGGTTTCATGAGTAGGGCAGACATGGGACCAAAGGATGCTGGTTAGCACCTGCTAGATGATGACGCAACTAAACCATCCGGCTGAAAAAAAAGCATTCTTCTCCATGCTTACAGTACTTTAGACCTCTTTGTACCCTTGCAGATGTGGGTGTGTTGTTCTAATCAGATGCAGAGGATGGAGGCATATACAATAGTGGTTCAACGGATCACAAATCTCACGGTTCGGATCACATTACGGTTTTTGACCCACAGATCGGATCATTTTTTGGATCAGCAAAAAACTTGCTTACCATTTATTACTTAAAGCGAAGTACTTCTTTGATACCACAGCAAATACTAGATTAACTAAGAAAGTTTAAACATGATTAAAGAGACTTGAGACATAACTGACTGAGTTTACCTGAATGATTGTCGAGATGGGTATTTTGTCAATTTTATGTGCATGTGTCTGTTCAGAGAATTCAGTTCGGTGTTCGCGCGTTGTCTGAAACGAGTGTGCGTGCTTCGTGTGTGTGCGGCTGTGCGTGTAGAGAACAGCGCGAGAGTAACGAATCGAGTTCCCTTTCGCCTTTTCTCTCTGGAATTGTTTAAAATTCGCTTGCTTGTGTAAATATGAACAAATGATAAACTTATACTCTATTATGGTTAAATTTTGCGATTAATCCGCGGATCACAAGCGTGCCGAACCGTGGGGCTTGATCTACTATGATCCGTTTAACCACTACTATACAAGTATATGGTGATTAGACTAACTACGGGGACAAACACGGGACAGAACCAGAGTGGAAACAGAAGCCTTTGGATTACAGAATACCGTAATTTAAACACTCCATAGACAAACATATGCACATTCTGCCACTGGTGGTAGTAATAGCCCTTAACCCAGATGATACGTCTGCCAGTGAGACACTTTTCAACTTTTTGTAATTTTCTTGGCCGATTACGATTTTTTTTGTAAGTGTGACCTGCCAAAAATCTACTTTTTTCAATGAAAAAAAATATATATTTGCATTTAATAAAATAAATGACTAAACATTACAAAACAACTTTCAAAATAAAGTACTCTGTGACTGGAAAGAGGTAGAAATGCTGTATTTAACAAAACAGATGTAATTTCTCACAATTTTTTTCCCTTATTAAATGTACGTGCCATCTTTCACATCAAATTCTTACATTGTTTCAATTAATCCAGTTAGAATAATAAGAAAATGTGGATTTGTTACCATTCAAATTAAATCAGTATCAACAAACTCCATCTTTCCACTGCAGAGGAAACAGAAGCTGCATCTGAAGTGGCATTAGATGTATTTACACAGACTGTCTAAAGAAGCTGAAAGGTGCCATAAATTAATTTACACCACAAAACTGCAAATGCATAAATAATGTTATAAGATTAATTATTTAAATAATTTTTCTGAACCTACAGATAAGAAATGTGGGGGAAAATGCGATGATACTTTTAATTATGAAACCAAACCTTTAACATTTAGTCATTCATTCAACCCATTCGTTCAAACTGCTGGTTCATTCAGAAATGAGGCAGAAGGGATTGTCTTTATGAATGGCTCACTAAATCACTGACTCACTCAATTAATTCAAAAACGTGGATTCATTCAGTAACAAAACACCGCTCAGAGACACGCAACAGTTCTGCTGTGGCTTTGATTGGAACTATTTTCAACAGCGAAACTGAGCAAAAACTGTGCAAAATTGTGACAAATGTTACGTCTAGTGATTTAAAAGAACAATGAATTTCGATATGACTGTTCAGACTGAGGTTGCATTGCAAAATATCCGACCGGTATCTGATTTAGCACAACATATAGAAGTGGCACAAATCAGAATCTGAAAAAAATTCGATTTCATGTGATTTATGTTGTTCACACTGTTATTGGGGGAAAAAATGGATTTGGGTCACTTTTGCCCCCAGTCTAAATGTAGCATAATATTCTATATACTATTATTTTCTTTAAACATATACAGTGACTAGTCTCAAAAATACTTTGCTGTTACAAATCCATATAGCAAAGTGAAAAAAAATTTTTGCAGCAAAGCCTGAATTCAAAACCTGGATAAAGAAGTCGCCCCGCAGCACACCGGCCACCACAGAGCATTTTCTCTTTGTAGAGGTGTACACACTGAACTAGCTCAGCTTTCATTAGGCATAAGTCCTACTGAGCAACCATCTGTGCTTAAAAAACACACATGAAACACAGAGACTTTCTACACTGCAGCTCTCTAGTGTGTGTAGATACAGCGTACATACCTACATGTGCTCTGAGAGGCTCAATTTGGTTTTCCACTGTGCTGCACGCATGCAGCGCAGAATGTGTGGCGCATGGCATGCCCATATGTGGAGCACGAGGGCCCACGGAGCTCAAAAGAGCACAAGTGGATCAATAGCTGTGCTCTTAAAGGGCTGATGGTGGGTTTTGATGAGATATGGCTTTTAAACAGCTGAATGATTCATTAGTGAGTTAGCACACTATACATCCTGTGTGTTGCAGATTCTGGGGCGAGACTAGTGCAGGAAAACAGCTGACAGATGGTACTAAGCAAAATTACTTGAGTAAAGCAAACCATTTTGCAATTACATGACCTAGTCTGGTAGACTGCATCAATGTATGAGCAGAAAGAGGTTTCAAGAATTCGAACAACCCTGTAATACATCAGAATCCTTATTTTAAGAGGATAATAAGCAGCTAAATGCTAAAAGGATCATCTGCAAGATATGGAAGTGGAGAGATGTGTGATTTTTGGGTCAAGTCATGTCGTGGTGTAGGGGCATGAGATATATTGGTACCATATTAATATCATAAACACTGTAAGAAGGGATTTTTTTTGAAGCTGTAAGTAAAACAAAGTATGTTTTACCAAAAAAATACTATTTCAATCTTTCTACTTAATATTTTCACTGAGGTTTATGAAATTTGTTTAAATGAATCCTACATGAAGTTGTTGTTTTTTTTTTGTTTTTTTTTTCAGTGAAGTAGTTTTTTTTCTTGTTATTTGTACAGGCTGGTACTGGTTATTTAATTGTTTTTGCTCATTAACCCTATTTTTACATTTAGATCACCTTTTCTTTCATCTAACACTCTTTAACTTTAAAATTAATCTTTAAAAGCAATAATAATTTAAATAACATGTAATCCTTGGCAAACGTCAAAACTAATATTAATTATACTGTACAATATAATGTTTTGATCCACTTCTAGCATTTAAAACCATTGCTTTTATTCATTTATTTATGATACTAAACCAGTATCGTTGCATCATGGTTCCCAAACTCCAGTGCCAAAAGACACATTAAAACTTATTGTAAACAATTTACAATAAGGTTCCATTTGTTAACATTAGTCAACTTGAACTAGCAATGAAAAATACTCCTAAACCCTTTATTAATCGATAATCTGGAATACAGACACATCTGTTAATATCATTTAATGGACATGAGGATAATGTGAACTAACAATGAACTGTTGTATTTTTATTAACTAACTTCAAAAAAAGATTATTAAGTAGTGTGACAAATGCATTGCTCATTGTTAATGTCAGTTAATGCATTAACTAACGTTAACTAATGGGACCTTATTATAATGTGCTACCAACTTCTCAATTGACATAAAAAAAAAAAACCACAACAGTGATAAACATCATGTGTCTAATATGTGAATAGCGAATAATCATGATGCAAATGAGCAGAGACGTTCTGCATCCACAACGCTCATGAAATGTTGATGTTGATATTCTCACAGCCCTTACGTGCGCAGACAGCTTGATTAGGGAGCTGGAGAGAAACAGGCTGGTCAGGATGTCAATAATAGGGAGGAATTTGCTGCTAACTGAGCATCATGGGATACCAGAACTGGCTAGCAGTTGTGCACTCATATAGAAGCTGCAGGGAGGGGGAAGTCCTGCGGAGGAGACTGCGTGTGCATGTCTCAGGGGGTGATATAAAAGATGGCAGTAGATGAGATGTGAAAAGAGGAAGTGTGAGGACAGATTAACATGCACCGACTGGAGTCACACTGAAAGAATGGAGAATACGGAAGCCCGGCAGCTTCTCATCAAAGGCTCCAACTGTCTCTCGCGCTCTCATCTTTCTCTCCCCTTAGGATTAGGGAGAACTGTGAGTGACTTGATTCAGGCTCTCATACCAACCAATCAGAGATCTCCTGCTTGTTTCCATATGTAAAAAAAAAAAAATCAGCATACATTCTCTCATCACTTCATATTAATTTCTCATCCTCTCCACTTTTGCTTTTCCAAAAAGTTTGCATGCTTATTGTTGTATCATGCTAGGTGTTCAACTGAATATGCATGTCTACGATCTAAAATTATTATTAATATCATAATTATCAAAGTATTAATATTAGGGCTGCACGATTAATCGCATGCGATATTTAACGCGCATCTTGTCAGTAAAGACGGTTCTGTAATCAGCGGTAAATCTCCATCACCTGCGGGCTTTCACATTGAGCAGCATTAACTACACAGAGCCGTTGTTCACTGACGTTTCAGTTTTAGTCATTTTAGTACTTCAGTTAGTTGCATTTCTAATTTTCATTTACTTTTTTCCATTTAATATTTATACTTGATTTTATTTCAGATGCTTTCTAACTAACGAAAAAATGTGTAATAGTTTTAGTTAATAACAACAACACTGATATGGAGGCGAGGTCAGGCTTCTCTGTGCACATCCTGCAGTCGCTCTTGCTTCCAAAAATCACTGTTTGAGGAAAAACAAATCCTCATTCACACACATAAGCAATCCAATTCCAATAAGTGACACATCTTCAGAAATGCGAAAAGCCTCCAAATCCTTTAAAGAGCCAGTGTGCGGCTCTTTCAGACACATCTTCCACTCAAAGACACAACAAACAAGAATGAAGGCATAATGCTGCCATCTTCCCTCATCAGACACCCACTGCCGCTCAATTCATCTCAAGAATAAGAGCAGAGATTGACAGCATGCTGTTGATGCGATTTATCGTGCAGCCCTAATTAATATCAAATATCATAAGAGTGAATGTGAATATGTGAATGGGTTGCTGTTGGGCTGATATGGAACAGTGTAATTTTAGTATTATTTCTATACTATTATTGTATTTATTAATATTTTAAATTTAACGTTTTATATTTTCAGTTTTCATTTTCAAGTTCATTTTTAGCATTTTTTTAATACATACATACATATATATATTTTTTTGGCCAATGCCCATCTATACAGTATTTAGGTCACTTAT
>NW_015555757.1:686916-738682 GCF_001515605.1 Sinocyclocheilus anshuiensis
CCAATTCCAATAAGTGACACATCTTCAGAAATGCGAAAAGCCTCCAAATCCTTTAAAGAGCCAGTGTGCGGCTCTTTCAGACACATCTTCCACTCAAAGACACAACAAACAAGAATGAAGGCATAATGCTGCCATCTTCCCTCATCAGACACCCACTGCCGCTCAATTCATCTCAAGAATAAGAGCAGAGATTGACAGCATGCTGTTGAGACTGAATGCCTTGTGAAGCCCTGAGCATTGGCTTACTATTCTTAAGTGATCTATCTTTAGCTCCTCTTTATCAGCATCCCATGAGAATGCAGAATGCACATGTATATTGTGTAGGAAGGGCTGATTTCCACTTGGCCAGAGCAGAGTAGGAGGGCATCAATTATTCGAGAAGTCCAAGTCAGTCCAGCGGCTCTACACACCTCTCAATAAAACATTGATTCAAGTGGGGAAAAAGCTTTTTGTCAAGTGACTTTTCTGGCTTTAGCTCAGCTTCAGGCTTCCAAGATCAAAAAAGAGAATCCTCCTTGAGCTATTCTGAGAACGATGGCCAAAACAGGAGTAAAAGGAGGATGGGAATGGACCTTAGTCAGGGTAGACGCCATATTGAATTTTTCAAAACTCACAACTTTCAAAACTGTTTTATTGAGTTTTGCCAACTGAAAATTATTTTGGAAAGATGTTTCATCAGCTGAACAATCAGTACATTGTTAAACAACAGTAAGATCTTTCGAAAACACCGTACTTCTGTGCCTCACAGCCTCATTTTCATTCCTGCCAAAAAATTCAACATGGCGCAACCCTGACTAAGGTCTATCGAGGGAGAAAAGGAGAAAGTGGAGACAGTGTAGGGTTAGTGAGAGTGGATCCCAGAGGTGAAGACTAGCTTTCACAAAGACAAATTGCTACTCATGCTGGGATCCTCCAGCGTCCTGATTAGCTATAAACATGTAAATCAGTGGTTATCAACATTTTTTTGGCCAATGCCCATCTATACAGTATTTAGGTCACTTATTGACCTTCAACAAATAAAATGTAGTGTGAATATTAATGTTGATTTTTATTCTGTGTTAACATACACACACAGTACACACACATACTATATTATGTAAACACCACACACTTTTATTTTGGATGCGATTAATCGCGATTAATCCATTTGACAGCACTAGATAATACTAGATCTAAACAGTTCTAAAACGAATCTCCTGGGATGGATATTAACATCAGGTGTAAACACACATTTAACACAGACAGAAAGCAAATGTATTGATATATTGTTGATTAATTGTGCTTCATTTGATTAATCAAGCATATGATGCAAGTAATTTGATCAATTTTTAATCAACAGCCACACTGATGGAAAGAGAGAGAAAAAATGTTGATTGTCTGAACACAGTGCTGGAGCCTGTTGCTGGCATGGAAGGGTGGGAAGAGATGCTGGGGCCTTGAGCAAAAACACATCAATAAGACACATGTCTCAATCTCAAAACCATCATCTCCAGCCTCTGTTCATCAGCACTGACCCCTACTGCCCCCCAGCTGAAGACGTTCATCTAAACACTCTAACCTCCTTGCCTAGAACACACACATTTGTGGAAATTTATATATTCTCACCCATTCTCTGTCTCTCTCACTCATCATAACGGACAACTTGGTAGCAGATCGAGATTGAGAGAGTGAGAAATATCGAATAAGAGAGAGAGAGAGTGATAAAAACAAGTAAGAGCGACAAAGGAAAGCTCCAGGGCAGTAAATAGAAACTTTCATTTCCCAGAAAGTAATATAACATCAATTGTGTTTGGTCATCTCAAGGGCTCGAGTTGCTGGCCTGATCAATACCGCCAGGACTGAACTAGCAGTGTGCTTTCCTGAACCTTCATCTAGACTGTAATAGCAGTCAGTGTGTTCCACTATCCAAGCCTTAACACAGACATTAAAACATGTCGCTTAGGTGTACAGCAACACGTTGTCTTGAGTACTTGCTGGTCAAATAATAAAAAAAGAAAAGAAAAAAGAAAGAGATACCATTTTCTCTAGATAAATTAAAAAAAATAAAACATTAAAAACTAAGACCAATCATTTTAAATGCTACAAGTGAATTTAGGCATCATAGCTCTATAATGTACGGTAAAATTTATATTAATTTTGAGTTTAGTGGATCATGTGACACTGAAGACTGGAGTAATGGCCAGTAACAGCTTTTCCATCACATGTCATTTAAATGTAATTTAAAATGTAAAATTATTTTTTAAAATATATTAAAATAGAAAATGGTTGTTTTAAATTTAAATAATATTTCACAATATTTCTGCTTTTACTATATTTTGCTACATTACTATTTTACTATATTATACTATATTTTGATTAAAAAATGCAACCTTGATGAGCATAACAAGCTTCATTCAAAAATATTTTAAAAAATCCAAAATTTTTACATTTGAATATTTCACAGTATTATGTTTTTTACTGCGCACTTTTGCTATTTTTGCTGCAGCACCAATAGCACCCTACTTCCCGTGCCACTGTTTAATAATAATAATAATAATAATAATAATAATAATACATTAATGGGAAAACCAGCCAAACATCATGCTGAAATCATCAACGGCATCAGCTATTGTCTATATCTCTGACTATCATCAATACATGACATCATTTTCTATCAGCACAACCCTAGACTCTAGCAAACCAAACACTGATGCACATTTATGCATTGAATCCGCAAACCTTCAGAGAACATCTCTGTTCATTTGTTTTTGTATTCACCACCAACACTTTGCCCTGCTGTTGGCCATAAATATGGTGGATGAGCGGAAAGGTCACATGACTGAAAAGGATGAATATATCACACATCACTACATATAAAGTAAACTCTGTAAGATTGATTTGTCTGTAAAATCCCATTTGATTAGTCAATGACACATGTTAAGTGCACAAATTGTGCTTCCATTTCACTACCTTCCACCACTTAATTTTTTTTGGTGTAAAATGTCTTTTTGTTCCAGCCTATCCTAGACATATCAGATTCCCTGATCAGCAATGAGACGAGTAATCAATTACTCATGTCTTACCGAGGCCTAACAGGTCGATGGCAGGCTCTGCACTCTTCTTAGGACTGATTCTGGAATCTGTCTGGTTGTCCTCTCCTTTCTAGGATGAAGGGAGACAAAAAAGAGAGAAAGGAAAGAGTGTTAGCGAGAAGATTTTTTGGGATCACAATTCCGAATGTGAGCATCAGCCTAATAGGCCACCAGTTGTTGTTCTGATTCGAATGCTGTTCTTCACAAAAAACAGCCTTCAGATACTATGTATACACAGCTTCTGTGTTTTATCTTTGCTAGTCGGGCACTTTGACGGCTCTGAACGTCCTGCGCTGCAAATTGTATGAATAGATAATGCAATGCGCTGCCGAAATAGCTCACTGGCTCTATTTGTTCATTGCCTGACTGACACCCAACTGCACCTCACAGGTGTCGACTGACCATGCTACTTTGGAGATGCAGTTCAAAGGCGCTCTTGAGGCCTGTGATTTGTGACAGGCAGATAGAGGCATCTCGGGCTGAGAAGACTAACCGTAATCCGGTCTGAACGGCCGATCGATGGGCTCTGGGTTAAAGCCTGGATCAAAGCCAGACGGAGGCCTTTTAAAACCTCATTCAACGCAAAAACACCCTCACATATATACACAAACATACAAGCAAACTCAAGAGGACAGCATTGGGTTGCGTTTTTTTTGAGGGGGAGGCAAAAGACTGGGAAGACAAAAGGGCAAAACACGTCAGAACAAACACAAACCCAGCCAGACTGTGCTGTCAAATCTGAATAAAACCACCAGTGTCTGACATCTGCCTTATTAGCACAATAAAAGAGAATGATAAATGCGAATTTGTCTAGATGTGTCACTTAACGTCATCATTGCGCAATTGTTTTTGGCAAAAGATTGGATTTGAGCGATTGAAAAACGGGACAGAGCCGACACAAGCACTCTAATGAGCATCTGCAGGCAGGGTTTGTGGTGAAGTGTCAAGCCAGGTGCATCGTGGGTAGAGGATTAAATGGGGAAAAAGAAATTTGCTGCTCTCCAGTGAGCTCGAGATTCGGGTCCATTCAACTGTGGGCTAAAAAAATAAATAGTTGCCTAATGAAAAAACGCTACTGATTCCAAAGCCATCAAATGCAGTTTCTGATGAGAAATTACATCGATTGTTCATAATTTTACAAGCTCCCGAATTATGAAAGCTATCAGAAGGGTGTTTTATACATCACTGGGTCCTAAGCTCTTGAGAAAAGGTTGGAAATTGAATTAAAGTGAATTGAATCTTAATCTTTTAGCGATGAAAAGCTTCTCCAGCCTTGCATGTCAGCTTTTGTGTACAAGGTCAAGTCTTTCACTTGTGACCTTTTTTATTGTAGTACACATGCAGAGACACACATAGGCAGGAATGTGATGTACAGCTGCCCTTCACAAAAAAAAAAAAGATTCACAATTTTTATTCACCTCTATGATTGAAATCCGTAATCTTAAAACGGTTGGCTTTGGTTGAATTATGTATGAATTGAGGGCTTAGGTGCTCTACTATTTGTTTACTTTGACACACGCAGACTTTGAAGACGACTTCGAAGGCGAAATCCTTCAAGAATGTATTTGTGCTTCAGATGATGGAAACACAACAGGCTGAGAAGCAAACACAACATTCACAAGACTGAAATACAAAGGCTTAAGGCACACACATCACGCCTTGTAAAACAGGGATAGCCAACTTTGGGAAGATCTGGGGCCACACAGCAACGGTCCCTTTAGCCTCAAGGGACGAATTTAATTTTTAAAGTCTTTTATATTAATGAGGTGAGCAGGCCAAAATGAGCTATTTTAACCCCAAAATTAATTATTTAACACCAAAATATTACAAATAATTAAAAGAAATACTAAATACTACTATACTACTGAAATGTAATTTAAATATAAAAATATAACAATGAAAATAAAAGCTAATATTAATAAATATTATCAAATATTTAAATGAATACATTAAATATTATTAAACATCCAAATATTAATAAAGCTATAATAATAATAATAATAATAATAATAAGTCACTTTGGATAAAAGCCTCTGCTAAGTGATTAAATGTAAATGTAATATATAAATAACACTAACATAACACTGATGCACAATTTGACAAGTAGGATACAGTTTTCTGCTTTTTCTTCACTCTATGCTTTTATTTATACATATCTAATTATTACTTCTAAACTCCTCCAACACCTCTTTCAGTTCATCTCATCCTCTCTCTCAGCCTTTCCTCACTGCCTCCATCACTCTCGAAAGCCATTCAGCGAACAGGTGTGAAATTGCTTGAACTGTGGAGTTCTGTCTCTGGGGCCTCTCCAATCAAGGTCATTTCTAATTCATGGATACTTCCCTTTGATGGAAGAATAATTCCATTTGGGTCACATTCCCTCACACTCAACGCATCCGCGCCATGCAAACAGGATCAGAGGGAGATGCTCATGTGCACTCAGGCGCTATGAACAGAGACTCGTTCTACACTTCGTTCTGGACTGATTCAAAGCTGAATGTACTTGGCTGGGCACTCACAACTTGCATTGCAGCTATGAATATCGGAGAGGGAGATATGAGTCTGTCACCTATTTTGCATTCATGGACTGTTATATTATTTTTGTAGATGCTGAAAGACCAAGAAATGATCAATGCAGTTTTTTAAACCGTGTGCAGGTGATTATCGAGGAGGAAGACGTGTGAAATATTCAAACCAAATCGAGCTGAACACAACCAACGTAGAGAAATACAGTGAAATGGAAGAAAAATAAATAACTATATAAATAAGTAAAATAAAAAGTGAATAAATGAGCAAAGCAGAGAAAAATACTTAAATAATGTGAACTAAAATAAAATACAAATAAAGAAAAAGAAAAAGAAAAGTAAATGTAAAATTAAAATTAAAAATACAAAAATAGAATAATAAAATAAAGTAAACATCACAAACAATATTAAAAGACAGACTTTAGGTTAAAGAAATAATAACCGTGGGGTAAATAAAACAAAAAATAAATAATTGTTTCACAAGACATCAAAAACAATATTTAAAGACAGCCTTTGGGTTTAATTTTTTTTTTTACCATAACCATAGTTTCTACCATAAAAACATGTATTATTCTACTGTACATTAAAACTGGCAACTTTTTATTAACCACTACTGAAACCACTTTAAAATAAATGGAATCCTCATTAATTTATAGTTTTACAATAATTATAATTATAATTATAATTATTACCTATTAATAGGCTTGGCTATTATCAATAACTAAGAACAGAAACAATGGTTTAAATGGTACAATATTGCAAGGGATCCAACAAAATGGACAAGACACAAAACAATACAGCACAACACCATAAAGAAACAAAATACCTACATAATGTTTTCTTGTCTGTGAAATATAAAAGAAAAAAAATAAGTAACAAACTCTAGATTACAAATGATTAGAAGATCATTATCAGAAGATTAGAAGAATGATTAGAAGATCAAATAAAAAATAAATATGGAGAGAAGGGTATCTGGTATCTTGAGGAATGGAAGAGATGCACAGAAATAATGATAGTGGAAGGAAGCTCTCTGCTGAAAGTACAGTGTGTTCTTGAGCTCATGAGTGGGCACATGGTACTTCCTGTAGCACAGTTCAGGACAAAGCCCTCGCTCCACAGAGCCCAGGGCAGGGGTATTAATTATTAGTGAAACCACAGCGTGAAACAGAAAGACAGGTGAGAAAACTACCAGAAGTGCTTTGAAGGCTTGTTAGACCAGTTCCCATTGCTGCACACAATAACTAATAATGAGGCTACCTACTGATACAATGCAAACCTATTTAATATTTTACAACAATTAGTGCCAAACTTCTAATCTGACTGACCGAGCAGCGTTATGGGCTTTAGTCGCCAAAAACTAAAGGTGGATGTAATAAATTAAACCCGTTACAGAACAAGATAAGCAGTCAAACTCATTCAGTTTCCAGTAATTAAAGCAGCAGTAACCACAGCCAGCAGTTAATGGAAGCGTGGCAACATCTGCCAGCGGATGCACAGAATGAAGAGACTCAGGCCTGTGCCATGGGGGGAGAAAACAAGACTCGGTTATCATTTAATATGCTTATCATTAATTATAGTTCATCATTGTGCTTATCAGGGATCTAAACTGGGGTGGCCTGATGAGTCTTCGGCTCGTAATCAGCACAGGCACTTACATCATGGATTACTTTATTCAAATTCCACTTTAATCAGCTGTTAATCCACACGCTCTCTCTGAGTCTGGACTTCCTGCGGCACAAGGGCAGCGCTGCAGCTCGATGCAGCTGAAGCTTGAAAACTCTTGAGATACAGGACGAATGACAGACTGATGGTCAGGCCCAGACTGAACCTGGGGACATTTTTTGCTTTTTCTGCATAGATTTTTCAGAACACGGTTGCATGTTTTAAACATCTGAGCTATATACTCTTATTTGGAGCTGAGAGCAATGTCAATTTTGACACACACACACACGCACGCACACAAAAAACAAATAGTAAAATAAATATTTGTAATAATTTTTTTTTGTTTGTATTTAAATCAAAATGTCTTTTAGTTTTTGCATCACATCACAATATAAAATGACATTTTAAATATCATTTTTTTCTTTTAATTATTTGAAGTGGTTGAACACTAACTAAGAGACACTCAAGCGAGTCAAACCGCAGCATATGACTGGATTATTTTAATCAATTATTTATTTTTATTTTTAAATACTGTCAGTCTACTGCTAATATCTTGCTGTGTTATTTTTTCTCATCATACACAGCCACTCAAAAATTTGGGGTCAGTAATAAAAAAATTTTGTATAATATAATTAATATCATATATTAAAACGAAGTTATTTTTAAATTTTGTAAAGTTAATTTTCTTATTAAAATTATTTTTTTTTAATTTTCAGTTATTCTAAATTGCAATCATATTTCACGTTTACTGTATTTTCGATCAAACAAACAACCTTGTTGAGCATAAGAGAATACTTTAAAAAATAAATAAATAAATAAATAAAAATCTTACTGACCCCAGACCTTTCAACAGTAGTGTATTTTCATCACAAAATGTTGACATGGTGCACAATTTTTTGTCTCGTCTTTAACACTGACAAAGGTACTTGTTTGTCAACAAAGACAAGATGAAAAAGGCACATCATAACAATAATTATCAGATTTAAATTCAAAATTTTATGTTGACAAAAACAAAAAGGACTGGAAAATATCACAGAAAAATAACACTGAAAAATAGAAACAAATTATATAGAACTACACAAACAAAACCATTTTTATGTTGGTAAAATGGTATGTGTAGAATTTTGTGAATGACTAGCATTACAACTCAGCGTAAATCTGTGGGCCTGCTGATGGCCTGAAGTGATGGATAAGAGATGTAGGGAAAAAGATGAAGAAAAAATGCTTGTTTATGTGCTGCAAGCCCATGCAACGTATTGCATATGTATGGATGTGTAAGCGTGCATTTTCAAACATTTCACAGTAAACATGGCCACTGTAATCTGTATTATGTATGTGTTGGGTAGTGGGCATTTTCCAGTCGAAAGCCTTTGTTCGCGTTAGATGGGATGGACAGGCATGAAAATTTAACAGATCAACAATAGATGTGTGGCTAGGGAGAGGGAACGCTGGTGCAAGGGCTCACTTCTGTGAATGAAGTGCCAAACTTCTGGCCCATCACAAACTGTCAACGCACATCACACTGAAGAGAATCCGCCGTGCTGATACTTCCACGCTTGCCTGTCTACATACACACACATCCACTGTGTTCCTCCCTAGACACTGCTTTTGTGAAAGCTATGGAAATGAACTTTGAGGGGTCAAAATCCTCAGCTGCCAGACAGAAATTGTATTATTATTATTTTTTTTTTAATGGGGCAGCTGCACTTAATTCATTTGACAGTTGGGCAATAGCGTAGCAGGAAGAGGAAGGTGGTGGTGAAAAAGTAACGGTGCACAAACATTCAGTGCTATGATGGAGGAAAGCAGTGGAACAAAATATATTTGTCTCTGTATTAAAAACTGTGAAATTACAGCAGATGTTGCATTAACCATAAGTTTTCTGATATTTACCGAAGTTTAAAAACATTGACAGATAATTGCATCAGCTATTTTGACATATAAAAAACAAGGTATCTAGTCTATTGCATTTTCCTATTTTAGAAAGAAAAATACCACAGTAAAGGAAGCTAATAGGCTAATAGGGGCAAGAACTGAAGAAAAATTGTGCCCCAACCAAAACAGATGTGAGTGAGGATTTGGGGAGAGAAATGAGAGATTCTTAGTGTAATTCATAGTGAGATATTGTTCAATAAATCAGGTGACCATATTGCAAAACTGGAGTGACTTCTGTCTTTTTCACATTACTGAGAGGAATTTTGGTAATGGTGACCTGCCAAGGGACTGCAGATTAAAATTAGCCATTGGCTAAATCTGGTACAATGCATTAATTGGAAACATTTATGCTTATATTGTATGTGGTTCCTTTCCAAGCACATAAATAAAAGGAAAAAGCCAATAACCTGCAACACAGCACTTGGTAAAGCTAAAATATCTCTTTCTTGTGAAGTTAACACCACAACCGACTTCTAAATGAGTTTAGAAGAGTCTGTTTTGTCTTGTTTTCCAACAAGAATTCTTGTAACGGGTTGAATTTACTTGAGAAGCAACAATACATAAGATTAAGATTTCAGTGAATGTATCTTTAATAAAAGTACTGTATATTCTGTCTTTTCACTTGTTTTAACTGCTTATACTTCAAACAAATTTGACCGTGCAGTATGACAAAATACACTCTCATATTACAGATACACCCACTGAAAGCAAGTCTTAACTGTTTTTTTCCAATCAATTGCCTTTGAGAATTGCTTGATTTTAATTCTATAAATACTTATGAACTTTCACTGTAGCCTCCATTTAAGTGGTTACAGACCTAAACAAAATGATATAGACTCAAATTTTAACTGGTATTGCACAAATTGCACCGCATTCATACACTATGTTTTCTACTCTAATACATTCTGAAAAATAATTTATTCTCATGATGGCAAAGCAGAATTTTCAGCAGCCATTACCAGTCTTCAGTGTTCCATGATCCTTCAGAAATCATTCTAATATGCTGATTTGCTGCTCAAGAAACAGTTGCTATTGTTATCAATGTTGAAAATGGTTGTGTCGCTTAATATTTCTGTGGAATCATGTTACAAATTATTTTTTTCTAGATTCTTCAATGAATAGAAACTCAAGCACAGCATTTATCTGAAATAGACATCTTAATGTGTTATTGCATTTAATGCATTATTCCTTGCTGAAAACTATTAATCGCTTTCAAAAAATCTACCTGACCCCTAACTTTTGAACGGTAGAGCATGTGACAGCTAGGTTAACTAGAAGGTTAACTACCCACAGATAAAAGTGTGGGTTCTGCATGCATAGGCTATGACTTGTCATTTTTAATTAGTGAAAATGTTCATATTGGCTATGTCAAGAACAAATGTTCACATATACCGTATTGGCCCGAATATAAGACGACCCTGATTATAAGATACCCCTTTTTCCAGATGTACCTTTTGGAAAAAGGCTTTTTAAAAAACACATTTTGTTTTTTTTCTCAGTAAAACACATTTTGTCTTCAATTATTTTCATATTGCATATTTTTCCTATTTTAATTTTTGTTTTGAAAGTATGGTAAAAACTGGTCAAATGTACCAATCACATTTAAAAAATATACACTTTTTGATATACCATAAAAAAAAAGAAAAACTGGTAGCCCATCTGAATTAGGACATTTAGGCTATCCACCAAATAGTAGCCTACCAAAATCTTATTAACAGTAGAAGTTAAATCTTACTGTAGTCTTCAAATCTGGGTACTGTCTTACGTTTTAAAATCACAAAGGGAGTTTGGTCCCATCAGGCTAACGTGACAGTCACGACTCGTGCAGCTGTAAGGTTTTCTTTTTCTTTTGTTTTTACTCGCGATCTTTACAACACGCATTACATTACGTATTTCATGGCACACTCGTTTTATGCGTATTTGGCGCCACCTATTGTTGTGGGTGTATTATTGACATGCCAAAGTCTAGACCCTGAATATAAGACGACCACGTTTTTTCAGATGTATTTCCAAGAAAAAAACATCGTCTTATATTCGGGTCAATACGGTAAATGAAATGCCATACATCTATATCATTTTCGGGAAAATTAAAACAACAATGGAGCATGACGGAAAATTTGACGAATGATGATTATTTGCAGCACATCCTCTGAATTGCAGGTGTGTGTGTGTGTGTGTTATCACGACCCTCCTGCTGTGTGATCTCATTCTCTAAAGGTTGCCTGCACCCTCATCTTCCCAGAAAACCCCACGTCCTCGCTCGCTCCCTCACCTTTTATCTTGACATCACTCTGGCCTGTATATCGGCTAATGTGAATTCTGAGTGGATGGGCTGAGATGTTGAGGTTAATGATGATGCCCTCACTAAAGTATATATGAAGCTCAGACAGTGAGGGCTGTCTGAACCCCCAGAGCCACTTCACTCACACCTCAAGCCAATACGGTGGTTAGGCCTCAATCTCGACACGAACACACACACACACACACACTCGCAGTGTGGGAGTTCCAGTCTCTCCACTACAGGCTTCTAACCACACAGTCATTTTCACGCCTACTGCATCCTCCCGCTTTCCAAATTGTTTTTGCAAAGGTCAAATGCAATGTTCAGCTCGCAGGGTCTGATGGTGTAAATGGGGAAGACGAGGAGGAGGGGGATGAGGAGAACAACCCTTCGGCCACAGATGAGAGAAGAAAGCTGTATGGTGCTCTGAAAACAGTTTTTCTTCTTTCTGTTTTTTTTTCCTCCCACACAATGAAACAATGCCAGATAGAATCAAAGCATCCATAACTTTTCAGCAAGTTCATTAATAATAAAAGAAATGTGAATCGCCAGGCAGCAAATTACAATTTTACAGTCTCGCATACAACCTGGATCTATAGCCACATCACGCACAGCCGCACAGAGAAGTCTCAAACTCATAGAGGTGACCAAATGAACAGGGAGAAATGCATAAACTGAGTTTAACAGCAATTCTTAAGGTGAATTTTGTGTGATTTCTGTGTCACTAGAGGAACCAAATGGAATTGCAAATTGTGTCCATTTCCAACTGGGGAATGGGTAAAAATATAGATTTTCTGAAGAATAGATAAGTAAAAAATAAGTATCTTTAAGTGTAAAATTTGAACAACCATGATATTGATTCTTAAAATTGCAAGATTGATCTTTTATTCTATTCCAGTGTCCAAAAATGCTATTTCTCAAAAACATTATGTCAAATGAGTAGTATGGTCAAACTTGTAGTATTCATAAAACAGTAGGTGAAAAGTACATGGATGACCTACTACAGATGAGATTTCGAAGTGTGCAATTGATGGACATTTGAGGCCACAGAAAATGCAGTCAACCATGGCAACTAATGGCATGGATTAGGGTTGTGCTGATAGACGATAGTATCGTGTATCGACGATAGTCAGAGATATTGACGATAGCAATGTCTTTGTTGATAGTCAAGACGATATTAGGCTCATTCTCCTTATCTCCTATAAATGTATTAAATTATTATTATTTTACTATTATTAGGCGGCCTATTATAATTCGGCTATTATTATCAAATTGCCCCACTATTTCACTTCAGCACTGCATTTCACACTCGCGCAAATGAGGATTAGAGCCTGTAGCTGGTGAAGGAGTCTCCAGCAACAAACACAGACGTAGGCCTACATCGTCTGCTGATATAAGGTATTTCATTGCATTTTTACAAGTAATCTGAATGGCCTATATATATGTGCAATATTTTAACCGAGCCCTCACTAACAGTTTAATGCCACAGTTATGTTACAATGCATTTACATTTACATTTAGTCATTTTGCAGACGCTTTTATCCAAAGCGACTTACAATTTGGGGATACATAAAGCGATTCTTCTTAAAGAGGCAAACAGATACAGGAAGTGCTTGTAATACCAAGTTTCTAGACATTGTTCAAATAAGTACAAGCTAGAAAGAGAAGGAATAAATAAAGTATTTTAAAAAAATAAAAACATTTTTTTTTTTTATTATAATGATGATGATGAAGTCAAGTAGCTTCGAAAGAGATGAGTTTTCAGCTGTCGCTTGAAAATTGTCAGGGATTCAGCATTCCGGATAGGGGTGGGAAGATCGTTCCACCAGCCAGGAATGGTGAACGAGAATGTTCTGGAAAACTGTTGGTCTTTAAAATAAATCTACTTTTGATATTTTCACCGTTGACTGCAGACCTTTTAGACTGATAACTTTCGTGCTCTGATACAGCAAACTTGTCACAGGACTTGCGGTCCTAATAGCGATGCATGACTGTTGTATCCGAATATATATGAAATAGCTGTTTTAAATATTTTTTTTTATATTTAACATGTTAGTTTATCAGTCAGTATGTTTGAAAGTATATTATTTCGATTATTGGTTCTTTCATAAGCTCTCTCGCGCACCCACGTGGTTTAAAACACCAGATAGTTATGAAATAGCCTATGATAAGTACAGAGAGTCTCTCTCTTGCCCCCACCCACGCACGATAATATCGTGTATCGGCAATCTCATGGGCTGGTGATATGACGATTTGAAAAATGACCATATCACCCAACACTAGCATGGATCACATGACAAAGTCAGCATTAACCATAGTAGTATGTAGTATGTCCAGATTTCATTAATACTACACACATTAATATACTGAATACAGTATTCAATATTAACATTAACAAAGGGTTGTTTCTCATCAAATGTAGTAACTACTCAGATGGTATGCGAATCTGTATGACCTTATGCCACCATTGTGAATCAGACCCTTGGGATGACGATTCATCAAACAAATGACTCTCATGAAATTGTTCTTTTTAGTGAGGGAAGCACAATCAATGTAGTCCAACTCACAAAAAATTACTCTTTTGTTTGATTCCTTCTAATGAACCATTCAAAAATTGAATCTGTCCAATGAATCCTTCATTGAATAAACTCAAATTTGAGTGGTTACTAGGGCTGCACGATAAATCGCATGCGATATTTAATGCGCATTGGTTACTAAATCAAAAACAAGTTATCTTGGTTTCCAGTGGTGAATCTAAATAAAATAAAATGGAATCTAAATCAAATCAAGAGCTTGGGAATCAGAATTTGAATCTAAATTAAATTGGGAAATGTGTATCGATTCCCAGCCTTTGCCAGAAGTTGACATGTCAGATGTCTCAAAAATTTGGGAAGTCAACATACAAATGACATCTATCATTCTCTCCACGCTGACCAAGGACAGGAGAAAGCATTTCATTTAAAAAAAGATACACACTTTACATTTAATTTATGAAAAACACTAAAGGTTCTTGGCACAAATTTCTCATCAGGCCGTGGGTCAGGAGGGGAAGAGATTTAGGCATAGCCAGTGTTATGGGAGATGACCCTATACTAGGGTCTGCTGTGACGCAGACAGGCAGGCCACAGGCCCAGAGATCAATGCAAAACATGTTTGAGAATGCAGTCAGACTCGGTAAATGATGGCTTATTAAAAGAAAGAAATGATGGGAGATAGCAGTAGGAGGGGATCAGAGAGACGGTGAAACAATTAAAAGGAAAAAGGTTCTTAGAAGTTCTTCGCTGGCTTTCAGAGGAGGCACTTTCAGCTGCACTTTTTTGATGCACTTTCTGTCGAGTTGCCTCTGACTCGTTCTCCAAAACTCATTTGCTCTTGCCACATGAAAGCAATCTGCTATTTGTGTATGAGGTGCCGTTAATAGATTTGAACGCAAGTTTTATTTTGTTCTTAATAAAAATACAACCAATCCCACTTTGCATAAAGCAATTGGATTTGACGTTTTCACAGGCCTCGGTTCCTGTCGCTCAGAAGGGGGACTTTTCCGACCAAATTGGGAATTGTAACTACATACCTTTATGTGTGCGTTCAGACGTATTCAAATATGGCTGTGCAACATCCTAGTCAGGTTTCTGAGATCTTATCTCGCTCCCCCTGCCTCACACAAACAGACGCTTAAAGGCAACAGCCGCGTCACCCGTCCGTCGGCAATAAAGTTTTAATTAAGACTTTTCATAAATGCTTATCTTTATCATAAAGAACTCCTCAAAGCTTGAGAAATCTTAGCCCTCATTTCCTCAACCAAACGCCTAAAAGCTGTTGCAGATCTAATTATGATTCCCACATAGTGCCTTCATGCTTTCATTACTCTGAAACCTTGCTAATATTCTGCCTCCAGCGGCAGGTTTAGAAACAAGGCTTCAAACCCACCAGGACAAAATGTTCTTTACAATGTCTTTGTGCTTCGGTTCTGCATCCAACACCTTAAATGAACAGGATGACTGCGTAAGTGGACGCAAGTGGATTTCATGAGAGCTCTTGTGTGTTTAAGATGCAAATGAATGTCACACAAACGCATCATACAAAAGCACATTTTAGACAGAGTAAGCTGTGCAGCCTCCCTTGATGCCAATATACGCCGGGAAATGGTCTCGGCTAGTTTGTCGCTCTCCCGCTGCTCCTAATTCAGCCAATATTGATCAGGCTCCCTGCGGCACTGCTATCGATCGGCTGTTTGCAGGTGTGCGTGTGCATGCAATTGCATGCGGTGTGAAACTAAACTGGGTTCCTGCAGGGTGACTGAGCAGATGGTGGGGGAGGGAGATATCTAGTTAAGGTAAGGAGTGTTGTTTGTCAGAGGACACTGCTCATTTTGGGCACCCTTCACTCTCTCGCTCTCATACACGTGGCTCTTGTCGCATTAGGGCTGCCAGCGGTGGGGGCTGGAGGCAGATGTGTTGTTGAAAGGTGGAGGCAGAGATGAAGCTGGTGCTGGGGGAAAGAAGAGCTGATTTAACACTATATTACAGGCTGTAGTTAGCAGCTAGTGGTTAATGGGTGCCACTAACTGCATTGTTCAGTCTCCTGTGCATCAGGAATGCCAATGTGATAGTTAAAAGGATAGTTAACCCAACAATGAAAATTCGGTAGTCACCCTCTTGTCGTTTTAAAGCTGCATTGACTTTCTTTTTTCAGTGGAACACGAATAAGATATTTTCAAAGTCAAAACAACATTGGACCCCATTGACTTTCAATGTATGGATAAAAACAACAAAGAGACATTAAGACATCTTTTGTGTTCCAAAGAAAAAAAAAAGTCATACAAGTTTGGAACGACATGAGTGTGTAAATGATATAAAGAATTTATTTATTTTTTTTTATTGTGTGAACTATCCCTTTAAGAACAAATGTCAATTCATGCACATACAGTGGGTACGGAAAGTATTCAGACCCCCTTAAATTTTTCACTCTTTGTATTTTAAACTAATCTATCCATTTCCTTGGAATTCAACTTTCCACCAAAATATTAGTTTTTATAGTAACTGTTACCACAATAAATCTGTGCAAAATCTTGTATTAGTGCTAGAGGTGATATTTCAGATAAAACCACCCATAAAGTAGGCATGTGACAGTATCAAATTTTCATGTTGCGATAATTGCAGGAGCTTTTATCACAGTATACAGTATTATCACGATATTGAAAAGTTGCAAAAAAGTGTTGTCATAATATATTTGTTTGATAACTTTTTAATATAACAAAGAACTGGACATTTAAATACAATAAAGCAATATACAAAAATGTATAAAGTAAACAAATGTTTCAGACAGATTAAAGATTTACAAATCCTTGGGAACTTTTGGGATAACGTAATTGCACAACTGCATGAAATATATAACAATGTGCAAGTGGTTTTTGGATATTTTATTATGAAAATCTTACATATTGTGCCTTTAAGTATAAGTATTTAAGTATTAAGTGATGTGATGAATACCACTGCGAATACAAACATCTGAATGACTATTTAAATCATTTTTAATCCTGTCAAAGACTATAGAATACCCTTAAAGCCTTAAAGGGACTCTGATCCTGTTCAGAAACAGAAAGTAGCACAGCTGCTTTGGTAACGGCTGCATTTCTGCTGTTCCATCAGTGTCACCTGCTGTCAGAGAGTGAATGTGCGCTTTCATCAGCACGTCTCTTTCACTCGTTCCGCCATGCGCTTCTAATCCGTTTTGGGCTTGTTTACATCAAAGTGCGCATGTGTCTTTTGCACAATACAGCGGTGTTGTGTATTTTAACCAGTTGATGGGGAAATTATTCTTTAAATGCATTAAAAAAATCGGAATAATTTGTAATAAATAATTATTCACTGTATTTTGAAGTGCTCACGATAACAATATCGTGCATATTCATTATCGTGATATATCACATTACCGAATACCAGCACATGTCTACCGTAAAGCAAGTAAAATCCAAATTAATTATGGTTGGTTGTTTTAGATATTGGTCAGACAGTCTCTTCCTGTATAAGTGGGTGGTTCTTGGCCAAAATAAACTGCAATATGGAGCACACAAGACTCAAAACAAGCTCATGGATTCTCAAAGAGTGGGCGCACAAAATGAGTTCTGAAACAGAAACTAAATATTCAATATAACAATAATGTGATTTTTCATGACTTTCAAAACCAGTACAAGGTTTAAACAACAACAGCAGCCTACATGGTCTAAAACGAATTAAGAAAATTAAGACAGGCTTTTCACTGCCTCATATCTCAGCTGTGGTATGGCTGTGTAGGGTGTTATCTTGAGTTCGGTGTTATCATGTCTTCCTCTGATTTATGCTCCTGCAATATGCAATGCACGGCGCGCAATGACAAGCTCTGATCTATACGTTTACTGGCTCACACATAGTTTGTTGACTAATATATGCTACACTCCTTTCCAAGTCACACACTTTCCGCAGCCTCACGAGTAACAGAAACACACACACCAGGGGTGCAAAGCACTAAAATAACCGTACTATATTTTGGAAAAATTAAGTATTTAAAGTGAATACTTTAATTTGTAACCACTTACATTTTTCAGTGAAATGCAAAAGATATTTTGAATAATGTTTGGACTGTTTTTTTGTCTAGAAAATGAAAGTCACTGGAATAAAATCATTAGCCCCCACTGATGATTTGAAGAAAAAAATAATCCAATATTCTTACTATCTCACCAAAGTATTTAAAGTGTGAAGAGTACAAAAAAGCATGCATTTAAGGTTAGACTTTAAATTTCTATGATAAATCCACTATTGTATAGTATATAAATGTTCTACAGTCTATACACAGTTTTGAGTTCAATTACATAAGAAGTAACTGTATTAAAGTACAGAAAAACTTACTTTACTTTGTCAAGGGAAATGTAATTAAATTACAGTAACTAATTACTTAGTAACTAATTATACCCAACACTGTGTATATATATTTATATATATATATATATATATATATTACAAAATATATCCTCTTTTGTGTTTCACAGAAAAAGTCAATTAGGTTTAGAACGACATAGGTAAATGATGATAGAATTTTGGTGAACTATCACTTAAAGCTCTGCCGACAGCATCTGTGTCTGTAGTTGATAAGCACCGAAAATAATTTTGACTCAATACTGGTTTAAGCTTAACATCTTGTATAACCTAGAGCCTTTTAAAGGACACTGACAAAACTGAGACTTAAATGGGTTTCTGTACAAAGTTTGTGCATCCATGTGACTTTAATGATTTCATCAGTCTGGAAAATATTTGCTTTCAAATTTTAAACATTTAAATCCAATTACATCCAATTAATGTTAGCTAAGATTAATGTAAAAATATGACATTGCCATATTTACACATATATTTATTACTTTTTACACAACTGACACAGTAACACAATTATATTTATTCTAAACAGAACACACACTCAACCCCAACTCCCAAAACCTAGATCCAAAGCCAGTCTTCAACACAGCTGGAATCACAAAGCACAGGATAACACCCATGAATTAACAGAAACATGCATAAAATAAAGAAATGATTCACTCTTTGATTCTGTGTTTCTCTCAGTAATGTAACATATGTGAATAAGATAAAGCATAAAGGTGCTGCAGGGTTCTGCTGTGTTCAAGGGTTTCCTCTAAACCGCAAGTGATCCCTGTTGTGGCCATTGTCTGAATATGTTGCAAAACCACAAAGCCACAGATGTCACTGTTATAAAACTGAGCATGTATGTGAGAGAAATTCTTTGTGTGTCTATGAAACAAGGGTTTCAATGGTATTCAAGACAAGAACTCAAAACATTTTTTAAAGAAGTCTGTTATGCTTGCCAAAGCTCCATTTTATTGATTAAAAATACATTAAAAATACAGTAAAAAGTATAACATAACATAACATAACATAATTCTATGGTCTGTCTAAATACTCGAATTTGATTGGCTGGCAGGTATGCATTAAAACCATTTAATGCACAGGTAGTTCCAAGTCAGTTTAATCACGTTTCTATATTAATGTGCTGCTTTAATTGATGCACAAACGCACACACACATCACTCGCACATAAACACAGTGAGAGAGAGAGAGGTCGGAGATTGCAGATTGCGCTGCACACACATAGAAACTTATTGTCGGTGCCGTCCCGCGACATTAATAAAATTGCATAGATACTAGATCGCTACATTATATTCCTCAGCAACGAGGTAAAATCGAAGTAACTAAACAGCTTCCTTGCTTGCAGAGAGAGACGCGCAGACACAGGTAATTCACACACACAACTGTCATCTATCTCTCTCGATAGATCGATCGATAATTAATTCAAATATTCAAATATAATAAGATTAATTCTTACCGCACTATTTCATCTCTATGTCTGATTTGAAGCGGGCAGTATGCTAGAGCAGTATGCCGTCGGGTGGTTCTTGGTCTCCACGTCGTGCATTTAAAATCCTTTAATGCACGGCAAACCGTTGATTATCCCTTACATATATTACAACTTATAATATAATATTTCTGTGATAGTAAAGCTGAATTTTCAGCAGCCATTACTACAGAGTCACTTGATCCTTCCAAAATCATTCTTTGTCACTTTTGATCAATTGAATGTGTCATTGCTGGAAAAAAAGTATTGACTTATTTTAAGAAAAGAAAAACACACTGACCTCAGACTTTTGAATAGTACTGTTACTACTGTACCTGTTCACATCCCTAACCCTTAGGCTAGTATATGAACAATAATGACAGTGATGCTTGCCTTAGTAATCATCAAAACAATACCACAGACTAACAGCCACAATCCAATCCAATCCAATCCCAATGGATAACATTTGTCATTTTCTGCTGAATATTCCGATTCACTCAAATGTGTAATATTATGGAAGTTAAAGGTGCTGTAAACAATGTTAGCCGCTTCAGTACCCTTCTGCCACTAAAATCCCTCAAAACTCCCACTCTCCAAAGACACGTCAGCAAACCAGAACGCTTATCACACAAAGACTTTTAAAAGCCAGAATCTGGTATCAGGGACATTTTCTATGTGCAATTTCACAGAAAATACTTATAGCACATTTAAATGCATGGCAAATGCCATTGCATGTACACTTAAAAGAAGTGCTTCCAGAAGTCATAGATCCTATTATGAATATTATTAATTCGTCAATGTCATTAGGATATGTCCCAAAATCCTTCAAACTGGCTGTTATTAAGCCTCTCATTAAAAAAAAAACACAATTTGATCCTAGAGAATTAGTTAACTATAGACCGATCTCAAATCTCCCTTTTCTGTCAAAAATCATAGTACTGAGACTGCTCTCATCAGTTACAAATGACCTGCTCTTATCATCCGATCATGGTTGTATTTCTCTCTTAGCGCTGCGTTTGACAATATTGACCACAACATTCTTTTGAGTAGACTACAAAATTATGTTGGCATTAGTGGATTTGCATTGGCATGGTTCAAATCTTACGGTAACACTTTAGTATAGGGACCAATTCTCACTATTAACTAGTTGCTTATTACATGCCTATTATTAACATAATGGCTGTTTATTAGTATTTATAAATCTGCATGACCATATTCTACATCTCTAGTCCAACCCAACACCTAAACTTAACAACTACCTGACTAACTATTAATATACAGCAATTTATGAGTTTATTGAGGCAAAAGTCATAGTTAATGGTTTGTTAATAGCAAGAATTGGACCTTAAAATAAAGTGTGACCAATCTTACCTATCTGACTGTCATCAATTCATAGCAGTGAATGAAGAGGTATCATATCGATCACAAGTACAGTATGGAGTACCACAAGGCTCAGTACTAGGACTGCTGCTTTTCATGCTACCCTTGGGAGATATCATCAGAAAACATGATGTTAGCTTTCACTGTTATGCTGATGATACTCAGCTCTATATTTATTCACGGCCCGACGAAACATACCAATTCGCAAAACTAACGGAATGCATAGTTGATATAAAAAAAAAACTGGATGACTCATAATTTCCTACTGCTAAATTCTGAAAAAAAAAACAGAGGTGTTAATTATTGGACCAAAAACCTCCACATGTAATAACCTAGAACACTGTCTAACACTTGATGGCTGCTCTGTCAGTTCTTCGTCATCAGTTAGGAACCTAGGTGTGCTGTTTGATAACAATCTTTCCTTTGAAAACCATGTTTCTAGCATTTGTAAAACTGCATTTTTCCATTTTATAAATATATCTAAATTACAGCCTATGCACTCAATGTCAAATGCAGAAACATTAATTCATGCGTTCATGACCTCAAGGTTAGATTATTGTAATGCTTTATTGGGTGGTTGCTCTGTGCGCTTAATAAACTCCAGCCGTTCCAAAATGCAGCACCTAGAGTTCTTACTATAACCAAGAAGCATGACCATATTAGCCCTGTTCTGTCACTGGCTCCCTAATGAGCATAGTATACATTTTAAAATCTTGCTAATTACTTATAAAGCCCTGAATGGTTTAGCTCCTCAGTACTTAAGCGAGCTCATATCGCATTATAGTCCTTCACGTCCACTGCAATCTCAAAACTCTGGCCATTTGATACCTAGAATATCAAAATCAACTGCGGGCGGCAGATCTTTTTCCTATATAGTGCACAAACTCTGGAACAAGCTACCTAGCGTTTTTCGGGAGGCAGACACACTCTGTCAGTTTAAATCTAGATTAAAGACCCATCTCTTTAACCTGGCACACACATAACACACTCTCCCATTTCTATAATTCAAATCCATTAAAGGATTGTTAGGCTGCATTATTTAGGTCAACCGGAACCGGGAACACTTACCATAAAACCCGATGTACTCGTTACATTGTAAGAAGAATGGCATCTACGCTAATATTAGTCGGTTTCATTCTTATTCCGAGGTCACCAGAGCCACCAAGATCCAGTCTGTTTCCAGACTAGATGGTCACCATAGCCACCCAGATCCAGTCTACATCCAGACCAGATGGTGGAACAGCACCTAGAGACGACCTCTACAGCCCTGAATGTCAGCGGAGTCCATATCAACTAGATGAGCCCCAGAGACAGATCCCTTGCGAAGACCTCGTCACCTCGATGACCATCGGCACAAGATCATGGGAGCCATACAAGTCCTCTGCACAATATGACCTGTGTTGCAGCCTGGAATTAAACCACAACATGCTGTTTTTTTCTGGCCAAAGGAGAACTGACCCTCCGACTGAGCCTGGTTTCTCCTAAGGTTTCCTCCATTTCTGTCACAGATTGAGTTTTGGTTCCTTGCCACTGTTGCCTTTGGCTTGCTTAGTTGGGGACACTTGACTGATCGCACATAAGACTATTGGAAGAGAGCTGAACTGGATGATGACATCACTGATTCATCAATTAACTGACTTTAACTGAAAAATCGACTGTTTGTTATTGTCCTCTTGCATTGACTAACTATTCTCCTGTTTGACATTGTAAAGCTGCTTTGACAGAATCTGTATTGTATAAAGCACTATTATAAATAAAGTTGACTTGACTTAAAAGTGCAAAGAGGGTCTGTGAGGGTCTAATTAAAGGTGTTATGGTACATTAGTGCATGTATGGCATATATATGTGCGTTCTTTGTGCTTTGACACTGCAGAAAAACCATCTTAACACAAGCAGCACTTACTCTGCCAGGCCAGAGTGTGCTAACTTACAGCACCAAAGCAAATCACTGCATTTTCCACCTCCTGCAGGGCAACTGAAACGGCCCCCCACCTCTCTCCTCCATTTCTCGGTTCTTTATTTCACTCTATATAAAATTCATCTCTTCATCTCCGGTGCCTTTGTAAATCTTTCTTCTAATCTGTTTAATTTCTGATGCCATTTCTATCTCTTTTATATATTTAAAATAAAGACTTTCTCTCACTTCCTCCTCCCTCGATTGGCTGTCCAAATCAGGGGACATTATTCCACCTCCCATCAGGGACTCCACCGCTCTTCAGCTGATACAGTCCAGCATCTGATGCACGCCTCCATCACCACAGAAACTTCCCCTCCAACGGTGCACACTGATTAGCTGAGGTCTCGTGCACGCAAACACGCTCGCATCTTTAAAAAATCTGGAATGTATTCTTCAGATGATACATCTGTGTGGGGAAATCAAACAACTCATAGCTGTCTAGATCAAACACACAATCTCCAAACTGAGAAGAACATTAACTGCTCATAAACAACCTTTCACAAACAATCAGTCATAAACACAGACTGCTGTTTTGAATCCTAGTCATCAGCCTGTTCTATAAGGTAGGCAGCACAATTATGAATAATAAGATGACCTCAGAATACACATTCCCCTTCACAGAGAAGTCGCTGAATTTGAGGCAAAACATATTTTAAAATCAGACAAAAAGACAAAGGTACAAGACAGTGTGCTTAACAGCTTTAATGAGGGCAAATGACATAAGCATTGCAAATTACATTATTGACCAAATTAAAAATGATAGAGAAATGTGTTTTATATATTATATTGTATATACAGGTGCATCTCAATAAATTAGAATGTCGTGGAAAAGTTCATTTATTTCAGTAATTCAACTCAAATTGTGAAACTCGTGTATTAAATAAATTCAGTGCACACAGAATGAAGTAGTTTAAGTCTTTGGTTCTTTTAATTGTGATGATTTTGGCTCACATTTAACAAAAACCCACCAATTCACTATCTCAACAAATTAGAATACTTCATAAGACCAATAAAAAAAAACATTTTTAGTGAATTGATGGCCTTCTGGAAAGTATGTTCATTTACTGTACATGTACTCAATACTTGGTAGGGGCTCCTTTTGCTTTAATTACAGCCTCAATTCGGCGTGGCATGGAGGTGCAGTGCAACTTATAACATCCAATTGAAAGATATAACACCAACAACATGTCTGAAATAAAAAAAAAATTAAAAAAAACACAGAATCACTGAGGTGGAAAAGGATCACCCCCTCCTAAAAATGACTTGTAAACTCAATCATGTGTAGCTAATCACCTTCTCAATGGCACACAAAGGCTGCATCTGAAAGCCTAGGCAGCTGACTTTGCAGGCAGCGTTTTTGCACGAAGGCACCTCATGAAACTGATTTCGGACAGGCTTCTGATCTACAATTCAATTCAATTCAATTCAATTCAAATATACATCAAATATATATTTACACACAAACTGACCACCAAAACTTTCAGATGCCATCTTTATTTTTTGGCTCAACCATCACGGAATGGAATGCACAGGATTGTGGGATATCAAAGGCAGCGAAGGATACATCTATGCTGCCTTCAAAAATCAGTCAGGTAAAGGTATCTCATGAGACAGGAAGTGAAGCTAACTTTGGATTCGGACATGCCTTGATGCCTTCCTACTTTGGGATGTGTCCTCCGAAGGCAGCATTTTATAGCTGTTTTTATAGTTTACCTTCCAACATGACAATGACCCAAAGCACACAGCAAAACTGACCAAACAGTGGTTAAAGGAGAAACATGTGAATGTCCTTGCATTGCCTAGTCAGAGTCCAGACTTAAACCCCATTGAAAATCTGTGGAATGACTGCAGTCCACAAACGCTCACCATCAAATTTAACAGAACTTGAGCAGTTCTGCAAAGAAGAGTGGGCAAATATTGCAAAGTTAGATGTGCAAAGTTAATAGAGACATATCCCAATAGACTAAAGGCTGTAATTAAAGCAAAAAGTGGTTCAACAAAATAAATACTGACACAAGGGTGTGATCCTTTTTCCAATTCAGTGGTTCTGTTTTTTTTTTATTTATTTAAATTTTTTTTCTGACATGTTGGTGTTATATCTTTCACTCGGATGCTATAAGTTGCACTGAGTAAATACAGTTGGATAAAACAAAAACTGTGTCCATCTTCATTTCAGGCTCCAAAGCAACAAAATGTGATTATTTTAAGGGGGGGGGTGATTCTTTTCTATACCCACTGTATATACGCATATACAATATATACAACATACACATTTATTGCAAAATATGGTACATATATTGAAAACAAATATTTAAAACTTAAATATTAAACATTTCAGATAACTTAAATTATATTGTATTATATATAGTATTGCAATATAGTATAGTATTGCAACTGATGTTTGTTTGTTTTGTTTGTCTGATTGGTGGTGATTTCTTTGCAGAATCATTGCAGAAATTGTTAAACATGCTTATTCAAAAAAATAAGTTGAAACAATGCAGGCTGACATCTTCAAAAACATGCCACTGATTGAGTAACAACCTCAGAATTCACAGTAGGTCTGTCTTTAACAGTTTAGAAGTTACCGTTCCTCTATGGAAAATTTATGGGATTTTTTTTTACTTCAGGACCGCACTGTTGCACTCTATTTGAAACTCTAAACTGCAAGTAAAGTCTGAAATTTCACTTACTAGATTTAATTTCTATTTTGATGTTTATGAAGACACTAGAACGCTGTGAAAAAAATCGAATATAAAATAAATTCAATTGAGTACATTTATCTTGTTTGAGTGGTTTAAATGATTTTCCTGCAAAACAAGACACTGATACTGACTGAAAGAAGCATTTTTTTGCAGTGTGAGAAAGAAAGAGAAAAAGAGAGACACTGAATGAGAAGGAGCAAAGATGGAGACAGACACTAGACTAATGGAGGCTCATCTTGGGAGAACAAACCTCAATCTGAGCTTAGTCAGTTTGATTTGAGGTCAGTCATGCTCTATAAATAACAGACGCCAGACGGGCAGCAGTGGGAACAGCACAGGTGTGGAGGAGGCCGGGAGGAACAGAAGCTCTGTGTGTGTGTGTGTGTGTGTGTGTGTGTGTGTGTGTGCGCGTGTCCTTAGAACTGAACATTTATTATGAGTCAGAGAACTCTGAGCTAAAGAGGGAAAGTCTAAAGTGAACATTAATTGCAAGCTATCTTCCAAAATTTGAGATTATGGCTGCACAATCATATCAAAAATAAAATTTCAACTGTGATATGAGATTATCAAATCACAAAGGCTGTGATTAATTTAAATAATTATATATGCTTCATCTTTCAGAGTGAAGTGCGGCACTGTGTTCACATGTGGAGCTCAAGATCCAGTGTTTTCAGTGTCTCAGAGCAGCTCAGTTCACAGTAAATGCTGCTTCACACAAACTCATCTCTGCATCTGCTCTGAGTTTGGGTTGCTCATAACATGCATTTGGAAACACAACATGCACCAACCATCTTCCCAGACTTGGAATGAGAAGTGCTTATAAGCCAGCTGTCGTCAACAAAAGAGACGCTTCAAGAACTTCCTGCAGTGTTCAGACAAAATCAAAAGTTTGCTCTTTTAATATTAAAACATTAAAACAGCCATAAATATAAGTATTGTAATTTGAAGTTGCACTGTAAAATAACATTATCTATCAATATCATTATTATAATTATAATTATTATTTTTTCATAAATACAAATTATTATAGAAAAATAATACAATAGTAATATTTATTTTGGTTAATATTTTTATTTAGTAATAACAATAACAATTATAGTCATATCAGCCCTCTACGAACACCTTGGCAACTGAATCGCCATTGGCTAGTACATTTTTTTGTTTTCTCGCCAGACTGAAATACTAATATACATATGCGAGTGATTTACTCGCAATGTAGAGGGTTGCATATTGATACTGATTTAAGAAAAACATTTTAAATTGCAATCAGAAAAAAATGCAACTATATTGTGCATCCTTATTTCAAACTGAATTAGGAAGTTTGATGAGAGAACCAAAAATTGGACTTTACCTTATCCATTGGGGATAGATTGATCATGAAATGAGCCTTTTATTGATTAAGGGTGTGTTAGGGCTCCTGGCCGGTGACGCCAGCTGAAGTCATTTATAGATTATGCACAAATGAATTGTGCAGAATGAAAACAGGAACAGCCATTAAAAAAATTGATGTGTATAAAAAAAGTCTATTTAGATTTCATGTTGACTTCGAAAGGCTGTGTGCGTGTGGCCTGGGAGGCAGAAATCCCTCAGTGCCCATCTTTGATAAAAACCAATGGTGAAGTCACAGAGCCATAGTATCTTTTGTAGCTATTTTATACTGCACATACACCAGAAACACACAAGAACACGTTTTCTCTCTCTCTTACACACACAGGCCTTTAGGCAGAGTGGACAGTGAATCCTGAAATCCCATTCCCTGCATGAGCGGCCCAGTGAGAATCTACAGCAGCCTTCACACACACACACACACACACACACACACACACACTCTCTCCATCTCACACCACCCATCAGTCTCCCTCCCTCCCTGCACCAGCACACCTTTTCCATCTTTTATCTCCTCTTCCTCTCCTCCGTCTCCCCTTCCTTTCATCCACACCTCTCTCCCGTCTCCCTCGATACCCCCCCCTCTCTCTCTCTCTCATTTCCTTTTGTTCTGTCTTCCTCTCTCTCCATCTCCATCTTTTCCAAACCTCATTTCTCTCTCCATCTCCCTTGTCTCCTCTCCATTCTCAATCTTTTCTGTATCCCCAAACCAGAAACCCATCTGTGTGTGTGTGTGTGTGTGTGTATGTAAGCACAGGCCCAAGGTCATTGTTAGCCTAGATTAGTCAGGAAGTGCAGGGTGGAACGGCCATTATCAAGTGACTGACTTTCTTATTATTTGGTGTCCTCAGGCTGGATAGTGAATCAGCATCTACGGTTCCGAAACAGACTATGAGTGGGTAATGAAGAGAGAGGAGAGAGACAAGTGAGGGTGAGCCAAGGCAGTTTTAGACAATGACTCAACGTTTTGATGAGGCAACACTGGCGATACCAAACTCATGAAGAGAACATTAAGATTTACTCTAGTTCTCTGTTCGGCTGCGATTTGTCTGTAGGCGGTCATTACAACAGCATGACTGCGAGTGTGATATTGCTTTTGTGCAACAGTTCAATAGATGTAATTAATATCAAGTAACCTTCATTTTATACTAATTCGGTCAGTAAGTTTCTACAATTTGTTTCTGCTATAAAAACAGTTTGAAAAGAAACTTTTGTATGATTTAAGACAGAAGATAGATTTCAGAAGTGACAATCCATCTCACTTTATTTCAACCTGGAAAATGTCCATTCCTAAAAGAACATCCTGAAAAACACTGTTAGATTTTGCAGGATTCTGTCAGAGCTGTGGCATCTCACTGTTTATGGTTTTCAGCATTTCATGCTGAGCCCCACATTTCGAGACAAGATTGAAATACAATTCAACTTTTAAAAGCACATCTTGTAACATCTGTTTTGTTAGATTTCATTGCACTCCATCTAGCTTTTATCAATGCAAAATGCATGAATAGATAAAATTCTGTTTAGACAGGGATCAAATCATTTTCATGTATAACTTTGTGTCAGTATCAGGCTTGTAGTTAAAAAATACTTCGTTATTATAAAAATTTTATGGTGCACTCAATCGGACAGGAAATTATACAATTTGGGTTTGATCTTAAAATTAGGATAAAAGTGGAAAAGTGGAAACTCCTAATAATAACCTTCAATTTGTTAACATTGATAATACATTAGGCATCATGAACTAACAATCAATTCATTTTAAAGGGCACTATTATGCCCCTTTTTACAAGATGTAATATTGGTCTTGGAGTGTCCCCAGAATGTGTCTGTGAAGTTTCAGCTCAAAATACCCCACAGATCATTTATTATAACATGTTGAAAATGACATATTTGGGGTGTGTCTAAAAAAGAGCTGTTTTGGTGTGTCACTTTAAATGCAAATGAGCTGCATATTCCCGCCCCGTCTTCAGAAGAGGGCGTGTGGTATACATCTCTGCTTTGCATACCTAAAGCAAAAAAACAGCCTGTAGAAGCAACATGAATGAGAGCGAGATAACCGGTGTTCAGCTGTACGTGTTTGAACCGGAGTCAGAAACAGATGAAGGAGAGACTCCAACAGAAGAAACACCTATGAGAATGAACCAGGATGTCTCTGAATGGTTATTTGATACATTTATGAACTTGTAGAGTTTTCACAGCCCATTTGCAAAGACAGATGAGCGACACACATACACACAAATACTCTATAACGTTCGCTATGCGCTTCAACGAAACGACACGCACACAAATACGGTTAAAACGTTAACTAAGCACTACAACGACATGACATTTATGTGAGGGATACCGTCGCATCATGTTCAAATATTACTTCTCGTACAGGTGCTCATGTGACAAATGTATTGCCCCTCGTTCACAAAGCAGTCTGTGGTGAAATGATTTGCGCAGACATAAACGAATTTTGGAACATTTTGAGGCGCATTACCTTCAAAAATAAAAGTAATCCACTGCGTCCTCAGTGGCTCAGATGTTGGGAGCACATTAAGCCTTTTATGCTCAGTCTTACATCCAAACACAGAACACCGGGATTGTTTAGGAGACATTGTTGCCATTACAGCTGCTCGAGTGCGGAGAAAATGAAGGACAGCGTACAACCAAACACAACTCGCTGAGAGCGGAAACTACGGTAATGCAGGACTGTCAGTCAACGGCCGTGGGCGGGGCCTAAACATTGTGCATTGTGCAATGCTAAGAGAATCAAAACGGCATGCCTAATGAGACTGGTTTAGTTTAATATGGATTAAAAATTAAGGAGTGGGTGGATTTTTATCATTGTAGGGTGGTTGTGTTCACACACTGATAACACACATTTATGTCCAAATACCATGTAAAAGTAGAATTTGCATAATAGGTGCCCTTTAGGGGCAGTCGTGGTCTAACGTTTAGAGAGTCGGACTTGTAACCCGAAGGTTGCGGGTTCGAGTCTCAGGTCCGGCAGGAATTGTAGGTGGGGGGAATGAATGACCAGCGCTCTCTTCCTCCCTCAATACCATGACTGAGGTGAGACCCTTGAGCAAGGCACCGAACCCCCAACTGCTATGATTGGCTAACAGTTGTGTATATTTGACAGCCTACATCCTTCACAGATGGACGCTGCTGTGATTTAGGTTAAAAACGCATAAATACTCAGTACATATCAAACGATCTGCAATAGTGCAATAGTGACCACGTAATAAAAACAGTTACTCACACTTGTGTGGTGCAACATTACTGTTGGATCCAATATATTCCGCACAGTATCGTCTTTTAGTTTCAATATTTCTGAAAATCCTGTGTCGAATTGTGCCTTGTTTGTAAATGAATCCGCTGTAAAAATCAGAAGGACGGCAATGCAAAGACTGCGTTTTTCCGCAACTTGGCACTGTACAGCATCTTGTTGTCTTCGGAGCCATCTTTATCGTTTGATTTCTGCATAGACCTGCGTTTGCCTCTCTCGTTATTTACACTATGTGTGTGAATTGGTGGGTGGAGCTAAACAGGCAGTGATGTAGAAGCAGGCGTTGATCTTCTACTGTGGAGGCGGGGTTTAGCCACACTATTACGTCATAAAGTGGCACATTCGTTTTGGCAGATTGGCTTCAATATAAGCTGTTTTTAGACTAACGAGAAAGTTTTGAGTTCTGAAACTTACAGGATGTTCTTATAGTACAATGACCTCTTATATTTCAAAAGATCAAGGGAATTTTGATTTCTCAGTTCATGACCCCTTTAAGCAACAGCTATTTTCAACATTGATAATAATGACAAATTTTTCGTTAGCACCAAATTGACATAGAATGATTTCTGAAGGATCATGTGACACTGAAGACTGGAGTAATGTCTGCGGAAAATTCAGCAGTCATAACAGAAATAAATTACTTTTTTTTTTTTTTATATTAACACGGAAAACAGTTATTTTGAATTGTAATACTATTTCACAATATTAAAATTTTTACTGTATTTCAGATTAAATTAATTGATGAGCATAAGAGGCTTCTATCAAAAAAAAGACAAAAAAATCTTACCCCAAACTTTTAGTGTACACAAAAAAGAAAGAGAGAACGAGTAAGCGAGAGAAAGAAGATATGCATGACACTGGTTAGTGCCAGGCCTTGAGCTTTAAATATCTCATCTGCATTAATTATGCATTTTACATCACAAAGACTACAAAGGAAAAATATCACCTGCCGGCACTCCACATACACAAGAGCACAGACCACACACACACACACACACACACACACACACATAAATGTCAACACGAAACACTCAGGCAGCCTTGTATCAGTGAGATGCACGTGTGTGTGTCTACATTAAGTGCAGTGTTCAGGGTTGTACCTCTATACACAATAGCAACTATTCAATTAAATGCACGCATAATGCTAACAGCAGGTCCTGCTCTATTAGCATGTAGATGTTACTGTGTCAAAGCCCCTGAACTCATTGAACTATGGGATCTTAGTGCCATCCTAATACATCCCTGACCCCTACCAATCCTTTGACATCTCAGCAAGAGGCTCCTGGGAGGAGGTGATGAGTGCTGCATATTCTCTGTTGAGTAACACCTTGTCTTTTTCAAGGCAAGTCACCTGATGGGCGTCACAGAAAAGTCCCCAGCTATGTCAGGCAACCATTTCCAATTCAAGTACAGCTTTTAGACACTTAAACAAATGAAGTTTCTTAAAGGATCTGTCAAATGTATGTTTTGATATTATGTCAAATCATCAACCAATTCAGACAAAAAGAATGGACCTCTTGTCTCAAAATCACAGTTCCTGACAAGGAAACTCATTTTGCCAGTTTAACAAGCAGGGAAGCATCAATAATTTGGCAGCTAACACTTTAGAATAGGGAACACATTCACTATTAACTAAGAGTTTCCCTGAACAAACTCCTAATTTGCTGCTTATTAATAGTTACGTTTAGGTATGGGGTAGGATTAAGGGATCTAAAATATGGTCATGCAGAATAAGGCATAAATATGTGCTTTATAGAAACTAATAAGAAGCCAAAATGCTAATAATATGCATGCTAATAAGCAACTAGTTAATAGTAAATAGTATTCCCCAATCTAAAATGTTACCGAAATATCTGAACCTATATGGACGGTTGGATGGCCTTTCAATATTGTGTTGGACAACAGAGGCCTTTGAGTCAAAAAGGTTAAGAGCCACTGGGTTTGAGGCACATTATGAAGCAGGGGCTCTAAAAACTGCATCCATCTCTAGGCTGGAAAGGGCCTCTGTCTCCCCAGCAGCAGACTGCACATCTTGATGTGTTCTATTCCACACGGAATCAAGTAAACCTGTGTGTATGTTCGAGTAATATGGAAATTCCTCCACTCCTACTGCTCACAGTCCCCTGACAGCAAGACTGCCACAAGAACAGCAGGGGGATGGAAAGATGTGAGCAAGAAATGCGTGCACACATGCACTTGAAAGGACAAACACAGAGTGTGATTAATTTGTGGAGCTTTCCACGTATCCCCACGCTTACTCCACTGTCTCACAAATGCACAACGCGATTCTCAGGTGAACAGATGGCTTCTCAATTCATACAATACGGCCGACACAACTCCCAGAATACTACACACACACAGAGACAACCGTACATGCATGTGTACCAAACAAAAACACAGTGCGGCAAACACTGCTTGTTGTTTCTTTGATAATTTAATCACTGCTCAAATGGGGGAAAAAACGAAACCGAAGTTTCATTTCCAAAGGGAAAAGAACGGAGGACGAGTGAGCGAGTAAGCAAGACAGGTGTTTGAAAGAAGTGAGACTGTCTTTTCAACTCTCGATCAGCAACACAGAGCCAAAAAACACACACAGGAACATGCTGCGGACACCACATGTGGATTCACACACAGCGTACGATGTTGTGTGGGCGCTAACTCCAGAGAGAAAGCAGATGCTAGCCTAGCCTAACACACCAATGAGAGCAAGAGGAGATGATGTTGAGCATAGCAGTAGTGGATGGTTTATTATTATATCGACAAAACGTTTACAAATTCTAGACATGACAGGGGAAAAAAGAGTGAGGTGTGTAAATGCAGAGATAATTTGTGCAGTTACCTTGCCTGCTGGCCTTGAAAAGCATTTCTGATTGCATTCAGGGAGAGTCGCTGCAAATGAAAACAATTGTGGTACGGCAGCCTTCATTAGCGCAGAGAGAGAGCTTTTCATACGAATTCCACTTAAACCCTAATGAGCATCTCACTGAGTTTTAATGAGAGACGACCGGGCAGGAAGAGTTACTCGGGCAGTCGCTGCCCTCCAGAAATGGTCTACTGGGGTCACTGGAAAAACGTTCGCAATCTAGTAAACTCCAAGCTGCTTTGGAGTATTAAAAAGGAAAAAACAGACAAGATAACTAGCTGCTGCTTTCTCCAGACCCTCCAGGTTGCCAAAAATTCTGGGAAACTGCTGCTGGAAGAGAAGTAAATAACATTTATTTGATAAATGTTTATTCTTCCCTAAAATACAATAAATACACAAACGAAAAGGAACTGGGATTTTTAGTTGTTAAAAATGTGCTGCAAACAATGTTAGCCATTCTGGAACTTTCACCAGCATTAGCTACTGAATTAGACACAGCCTCTCTTTCCAAAACCCTGCCCTACAAAGATACTGTTATACAACTGAGAGCACTGTAATAGAGATGGAGAGCAGCAGCAGCACATCATCCCTGTGACAAGCAATGGTAGCAAAATGCTGTTCTCCCATGACAAACTAATAACGGCTTATGAAGCTCAAGCTTGAATGATCCACTTCAGCTAACATGATCTCAACTTCCTGCTCCCACATATAAAACATCCAACATGACTGACAGGCAGAAAGAGTCTTGGTGTAGATAAACAAATAAATAAAAATAGTTATATAAACCTTAATATATAAATACAATTGCAAATATAAGATACAATTTTAATAAAAAATTAAATAAAAATAAACTAAAATTAATAACAGGACCTAAGCAAAATAAAGCATATAAAATGTATTAAAATATAAAACAAAAATGATATAAACAAATAAGTAACACTTTATTTTAGAGTGTCCTTGTTACATGTATTTACTGCAGTAATCACAGTAAATTATGCATAATTACATGGAACTAACATTAAACTAAAACCCTAATCCTAACCCTGTTAATAACGTAAATTTTTAATTAACATTAATCAGTACTTACATACACCCTAAAATAAAGTGTAACCAACAAATATATTAAAAAATGTATTACTTAGGCCAACTGTAATAAGCACAGCACCTTAACAGTACCAAATGTAATTTGTAAATTCCTAGATTTCTAACAATTCTCAATTCCTTACACTTCCTTCTACTTGCTTTTATATTTTGTCTTTCCTGGCTATGATTAAGGTAATTTTAGTAAAAGCGGAGTTGCGCTCAGGTGAGCAGTCTAACAGGATTGAGCGTTTTCGTCTCTATCCTTCATTCCTTCCAACACCAACTGTCAGCACACTGCATATTTTTCCAAAGATTAGCCAGCTTTCCACTTCTACTGCTCTAGAATCCATTTAGAATGCATGTTCAGTGTGTGCACATACAGCTCTAGAGTTTATATGCATTCATATATTAAACACAAATGTCCACCACAAGCCAGTACATATTGATTTGTACTTTTCCTACAGCAGTGAAAGACCGAAGACATGAACATGTGAAGGAACAACCTTTGTCCCACAGCCAGACAGACTCACATCCATTCATTCATGAGCGGCACGCCATAATAACAAGCCTCCATCAAACATTGATCCTACATTAGCTCTATTCCAGAGAGTGTTATAGACCATCAGCTGTAGACTGCAGTCCATATAAGGGACCATTATGTCTAAAAATCATAAGAATAGTGCATGGCTGATTACAGCTTCAAATTCTACTTTGCTTTCATATATAATGACTAGATTTAGTGCTGGGCGGTATACCGGTTCATACCGAATACCGGTGTTTATTTTTGTTATTATATGAATTTTTTAAATACCGCAATATCCGGTATGTGTCACTTAAACAACGTTCGGAACACGACACTGTTTGAAAGGGGTCCCTTTTCACCTTTGCACTGTGGTGAGGGAACAGCTGTATGTGTTGCTAAGCGTGAAAGTTCCAAAACTGAAGCTGTAGAACTAATAGAACGTGATGACACAGAAGAACTCATCCACAATATCCACATTGACTGCCACAAATATCCACTGCCCCCTGCCATCAGCTCCCGCGTCTCACACACACGAGCGCGACTTTAGCACTAGATTTAGCAACTTTCAGACCCTTTTAGCGGCTTTTTTTCCATAGAATATTCATACTGACAAACCTAGCAACTTTTTTGGATAAACCTTAGCTATTTAAGGTTTTGGATAAACCTTAGCTAAGATTTCGCCAGTGCTGTCCCGCGAACGCGAGGTCTGACTTTCCCGGAGAAGTGTCACCTCTCTCGGCGTCTGTTCTGTGCAGTGTTTCTAAGGAAAAAGGATATGAGCTGGTGCTGACTATAGATTTTTGCTTAAATGCTTTTTAGATTTTTGAGGAAATGAGTGGTGTTGAGTCTCTACAATATTTTGGTCGTTAGATTTGACTCTGGTATATGGGCTTTTATCATCCATCAGGTGAAGTCTGATCACTTAGAAAACTATCACACACCTCACCTCAACAAGCCCCATGTTGTAAGGTATCACTGATAACTGTAGCACAAACAGTACAGAGAGCTGTAAAAGTTTAATACTTTGAGTTAGGCATTTGTTCGAATCTCAAATCACAGAGTGTGAACAACAGTGATGCTTGTCTTAGCTGACAACACTAATAATACATAAAGACTTCCAGTCAGGGCTGAGGAGATCGAGTTGGTGAAGTGTATCTGTGTTATTGCCAAAAAACGAAAAGACCGTTTTCATTTGCTGAGGAACTGAAAGCAAAAAGCACTAAGCAGCCTAGGGCTGCACAGTACGTGATACTAAAAAAATACTGTGGCACCAAATCAATAAGATGATACCAGATATGATCTCATCATTTTGTCAATTTTGGTATCTGACCAAGATTACAATGTGCTACTATTTAGCACAGTTTGGCAATGTAAAAAGTAATGCAATGCAATGTAAAAAGCACTGAAGCATAAGAATCATTAAATGTTTTTAATGGATTCAGTAAATTTGACATTATAACTACTGAAACCGGTAATTTGCATTACAGTTCAAAAATTTGGTGTCAGTAAGATTTTAATAATGTTTTGAAAAAAGTCTCTTATGCTCACCAAGACTGCACCTAATCAAAAATACAGTAAAATCAATAATTTTGTTCAATATTACAATTTAAAATAACTCTTTTCACTTTGAATATATTTTAAAATGTAATTTATTTCTGTGATAACTAAGCAGCCATTACTCCAGTTTTTAAGTGACAAATGATCCTTCAGAAATCATTCTAATATGCTGATTTGGGGCTCAAGAAACATTTGAAAACAGTGCTGCTTAATATTCTTGTGGTAACTGTGCTACATTTTTTCAGGATTCTGATGAATAGAAAGTTCAAAAGAACAGCATTTATTTGAAACAAATATTCTGTGACAATGTAAAAGTTTTTACTGTCACTTCTGATCAATTCAATGTGTCTGCTGAAAAAAAAATCTTACTGAACAGTAGTATATTTATAAATCACACCCAGGTAGATTTTTAACAAAAGAAAAGTATAATTTACTCTTAAATTAGAAATTTGCAAGATAATTAGCTAATTCTACAGTACCATGGCAAAATAAACGATTCTTTCTTTAAAAAAGCAAGTGAATGTTACAAACACTGAGATTAAAGGGGTCATCGGATGCCCATTTTCCACAAGTTGATATGATTCTTTAGGGTCTTAAATACTCCAGTCTGTGCTAAAACGCTGCTGTCAATCAAACTATCGTGAGAGGGGCCTGTTTTTGTGATGTCACACAGACAGGCATCTGAGATCGGCTCGATTTGAGAAAGGGGTAAAGATTTTAGTAGATTAAAAAAAAAAACACTGGATGGATTTTTATTATTATAGGGTGGTTGTGTAACCACACTGCCAACACACATTTCAGTTCAAACAACTTGTAAAAGTGCATGTGGCAAACGATGACCCCTTTAATAGCAAATTATTAATACTAAATTATTCATTCTTTTGAAATAATTTAATCAGTCGGCCGAGGCTGTTAATCTGTTGCCATCGATACTGAAGTACCAAAGGCTGGTACTGTACCGAGGCCAAAGTCTTGGTATCAATCCAGTCCTGCAGCAGACAGATGGAGCTTCCGCTACAGCCAAGTGAATTTACTTAGTTCTACATCATCTCAGCCTGGCGAACACACAAACCAGCTAAAAAGTTTTTATGCAGCTAAAAAAACCATCATACATAGCAAAAGATGTTCACCTCTCTCTCACATGGGCAGGATGTTGTCTGACGGCTTTTGTGTGCGGCAGAATCACAATGACTCCCACCGTTGTGTCAGACATGAAGTCAGACTTCCATTTTAATCAGCCTACACATTCACCTGGGATAAGCGCTGCTATCTCTCTGGTTTTTCCTTTTTCACGCTCCCTAAAACATACACACAGCTCTGGCAATCTCAACATACGACTCACAGACTTTGGATCAGCAGAGGTCATGCTGGAGCATGACAGAAGCAACACAGTCTCACACACACACAATTGAGGAGGTTCAGGAGAGGCTATGAATATCATTGTAAGGTTCTCGCTTGGCTCATTTTAACATAAACCAGCAAGCGCCTTTGATGGCGAAGGAAATATGTATGGAGATTAACTCACAACGACAGACAAATGAAGGCTGTCGAGGGGGAAAATATGCATCAGATGCCACAAGGCAGGCACCCCCCGTTCCCAGGAGCGCTTTAAGAGACGCGCATGGCATCTCATTCAGCCATTCAGGGATGACCAAATTAAGGATTGATAGATAGCTAGCTGTGGAATGATGTTTGCACTCAACACAGGAAAAGAGAAAAATCAGGGCAGGCAGACTCGTCTTACTCTTAAAGGTGCAGTGTGTCATTTCTGCACCACTAGCTGTACCAAATTTACAGAATTTCATAAATAAATGTTTTCAAGCAGGTTTCCCACAGACGTGCAAATGGTAAAGCCAGAAGTTCATGTCGAAACATAGCTATGTTTTGATCAAATTTTTTTTTAAATTAAATTAAAAAAAAATGGCATTATTTATATTTTATTAAGGGAATTATGCTGTGTTATATAACATATAATTTATTTACTATATAAATAATTTATAGATAGATACAAACATAAAATGCTGAATAATTTAAGTGTTAACTTATACTTGTTAGCAACTTATTTTGGCTTTAGTACAATGATAAAATAAAAGCCGAACAACAAAGAACATTTTGTTTTCATAAAATAATGTACATTTGTTTAACAGATACATCTTATCATCCCTTTGCTGGGGAGATTTGGGGGGTTGAGGCGTTAGAAAACCTCAGGCCTAAGGTATCGATTTAGTATTGATGCAGCATGAGCCTCTGGTACCTCGGTTTGAACAAAAAGTTCAAATTGGTTTGTTACAGCAGACAGATGAACCATCCACTACAGCCAACTGAATGTAATTTGTTCTACATCAGTGCTCGGGTTTAGGGTGTGAATGAGGACACATGAGCTGTCCCGTATGGCCACAGGCACCAGCCCCAAAGGTATAAAGGTGCTGAACTGCCCTGTCAGGTTCTCTCCCTCCATTCCTTCATTTTTCACTCTTTTCTCTTCATCTCATCCGGGTCTCTCTGGGAACAGCGCGAGACAGCGCTAGAACAGAAGGTGCCCATGCAGTGCTAACTCTGTCTCCCTTAAAGCTTAGTCGTCTTCCAGGACTCAGTGGAGCGGAAACGGAGAGATTGCAGCTGGACTTCCAAAGGCCACTGCATTTTTCAATCTTCTCCACTGTGACCCACACTTCAAACTTCATACTATACAACCACACATAGTTGAGACAGAAATGGCAAGAGCATAGAACAGTGGACTATTGGGTTGTGAGCCAAAAACGAGTTGCAGCTTGTTCTGAAAGCTGTAAAGATGTACTGTTAAAGGCAAATAAGACACCCCCCCTTCCTCGTCCGTTGAAAGGTTGCTTGATTTGAATCCAAACAGCAAGGGAGCTCATATCATGTATATATTCTATTATATCCTCCATAGATCCACAACATTTAGACAGTATTCGGACAGCCTGGCAGTGTGACTGGGCATACACTTTACGGAGAGAGAATGGGATGAAGCTCTAAGCCAGGTACATTCTTCATCTCCCTGTGCTAGACATGGTCTTGTCCAATTTAAGATACTCCACAGACTTGGAGTACATTTCACTAACCCAAGTTGGAAGACTTTTGGAGGGAGATCTTTGAGTCATATAAAAATACTTATCTGTTGATCCTGACCCCTTAATAGTCATTTTTGGTGCCAGACCTGAGGGTATAGAGCTTAGGAAAGATATGTACACAGTTATTGCCTTTACTTCACTTTTAGCAAGGTTTTTAATTCTTTTAGATTGGAAAAAGGCTAACCCTCCAACACACAATAGATGGATTAAAGAGGTCATGACTTACATTCCACATCAAGAACAAATTTGCCATTCGAGGTTCAAAATAGAGGTTTCATAAAACATGGACCCCCCTTTCTAAGCTATTGTGAAGAATTACAGCAACTTTTTAAAAGTGAAGAGAAAATGCTTGCCATATTCATAGTTGACTTTCAAAGGCTGTGCATCCAACCACACTCTACGGTATTATGGAGCAGTTTATCTGTCACTGTAATATGGCTGATAATAATACAATACACTTCCTAATTTTTGTTCTGTGTGGTAGACTGGTGGGAAAAACACACTTCTGCTTATTGTGTTTACAAATGATGACACACTTATTACACTAATATTTCTGTTTCTATATTAGATTGGATAAGTCTCATTCAAACCAAAAAATAAATAAATAAATAAATAAAAATACAAACCGGCACACCTGTGCACACATTCTATATTAAAGTGAACAGATGCAATAAGTTTCTTGGCAACCAATAAAACCGCCTACAGTTAATGAAATAAACTATGTTACTTGATGGAAGTCAGGTATATTGTATATTATTATTAATAATATATTGAATAGGTTCTTGAATATGTAATACTACTATTGCTGCCATTTTAATAAATCAATAGAGTGCAACAGTGCTGCCCACTTTTTCAATGGCTTTGGTTCCTCAAGTATTTTTCACATAGGACATAAAAAAAAAAAAAAAAAACGATTTTCTTTGTTAAAGAGATAAAAAAAAAACAAGACTAGACTGTGCACTTTTTAGGTACAAGACAGCTTTAATGAAGTAAGTAACTACGAACCCATTAAGCACTGCAAATTACAAAAATTAAAAACCATGGGCAAATAAAACTACTCATTTAAAGATTTTGATTATAAACAATATATTTTCATGCGAGTGAGTGGATGCAATAAAATTATTTTGGTGTGATTTGCTCAATGTGATTCTTGGATTAGTGGAGTTTTTTTCCATCAGGAATACCACTTTTAAACACAATTATTGAAAAAAAAAAAAAAGGTAAAATAATGCAAGCTGATGGCTTCAACATAAGCATCAATTAACAGCCTTGCTCACAATAGGTTTGTATTCAAAAGGTTTATCATTAATTCAATTCCTCCATGGAGAAAATGAATGGGACACATAGGAAACCCAACTGCTGAACTGTTGAATTCTACAAGTCATACTTCACACCCTTTTGGAAAACTTGCGACCTTAAATTCTTCCTTTAAAGTGCCTCTAATATAGGTCATTTCATTTTGAGCATCCTACCATGAGTGTTGCACTTTTAAGATGTCAAATAAAAAATGGTCTAAAACTGTTAAAAATACATCTTGTGATCCCATGAATTCTCTTCCACATCGTTGTGCTACTTATAGCCCCCTAAAACAAGTTCAACCTGAAACCAGCATATTTAAGACAACCAGTTAACTAATCATTCAGGCAACCAATCAACAAGTTTTGCATTTTCCTATTTTATATGCTAGTGAGTTGCCAGTGTATGTCCAATGTGAAATCCTGAAGCAAAGCTAATTGAGAACCACTCAGCAGGACAACAGGGCATGTAGAATAAAAAGCCATGCAGAGAGTAGGAAAGTAACAGAAAACACAAGACACCACTGAAGAAAAAGTGAAGCACTCTGCTCTCTCCGTGACTCCTTCTCCACTCTCACTCAGGGCCAGCCATGCTCGTCCTCTCGCCTGCCAATCAAATACCTCCATTGTGCTCTCTGACAGCTGGATGACAATAATACACATTCTTAATGGCCTCGCAGTCTCGCTTTTCTCTCACACACAACACACAGCAATTTCAAATGCCTTTTTCTCTGCGTGTTTTCTGCATTACGATCCCAGATGACCCCAAACTGTGCTTCAGGGGAGGGGAAGGTGTGTGTGACTGTGTGTGGTTATGAAGTGTTGCCCGAAGGAAAACAAGGTGCCTGAATTGAGCGGATTGTTACACAAGTACAAATGTAAGATGCCTGTTCAGGGTTTTTTTTTTTTTCTTGTGCTGCAGAGTTGTGTGGACTAGGCGCAAAATTTAAATTATTGCTGCTGTGGCTATTTCAGCACATCTAAGTGTTTGCTTATTTGCTCAACATCTCTGCAGTACAGAGAGATGAAGTCAAGCCTGCAATTTCTGTTACCCTACGTGTCCACTGACTCGGAAGAAACCCGCTCGATACCGCTCAAAGCGCTAGAGATCAGATGCTCTGGGGGTTTGTTGGTAAAATGAACAGCAGTGTGGCTGTTTCCGTGCGGACTATGATTGCGATCAATACATGATCATTAAAGTCGTTTCGTATACGTGCTAGATTACAGTTGGAATAATGCAAACTTCATTTCTGTATGGTGTAAATCTAATACAAGTTTGATTGTTATTCTGAAAGTGTTGTGTTATTCAGTAAGAAATAAAGTCAAATCACCAAATCTACATACAGTTTTGTGAAAGATTTTTTCCCCCAAATATGACAGTAAAGAAAAAACAATTATTTCAAATAAATGCTATTCTTTTGAAGTTTACATTTAAAGAATCCTGAAAAAATGTAACCACGTTTTCACAAAAACATTAGTATTAAGTATTATATATTAATAAAACAGTATTATATATTAATATTAAGTTTTCAACACTGATGATAATAATAAGAAATTATTCTTGAACAGCTTTGACCTCAAATCAATAATTTACATTTTAAAATATATTAAAAGAGAAAACAGCTATTTTAAATAACTTATTTTTTTACAATATTACTGTTTTTACTGCATTTTGATCAAATAAATGCAGCCTTGGTAAGTATAGGAGTCTTCTTTCAAAAACATGCAACTAACCTGACCAACCACAAAAAAACAAACTCAAAACTATTCTTACTGTTAAAATCCGTCAAAAGAATAAAATCATGACTAATTCTGATTTTTGAAAGCAGAATGAAACTATAATAATTTCAAAACTCATGATCTACAGTATCAATGTAACAAATTAACAGATTTTTTCCCAACTCGACCACATTCTAGCCACAATCAAAATGTGCAAAATCAATTAGAAATCTGAATTATGTAATAGTAATGATAGTAATGTGTCAATGTGATTTCAGCACAGAATCTGTCTGTATCACCTTATTTGCATAAAGTTTCTCAACTATCTGACATTCTCACCACCATCAATACGCAATCTCCCACAAGGTTTTTAACTAAAATGAACTTGGAGATTCTAATGATCCAATTTCCTGCAAAGAGACATATGAATATGCAAGACAAATTAAACTCCAGTGCTCAGGGTGTTTGATTTTATAGGAGAGACAGGACTGTGATCTTCCTTATGGTCACTGAACACTGGCTTGTTTGATTCTCAAAATCTCAGATTTGTTAAAAAAATGTAAGAACTCAAAATCAAGAAAAATACAGCAAAAATATTTGTAAAGCATTTCCCTCATGGTCCAGCATCGAGCACCTGCATTCCAAACACAATGTCTTCAACTAGTGGTTCAACGGATCACAAATCTCACGGTTCGGATCACATTACGGTTTTTGACCCACGGATCGGATCATTTTTCGGGTCAGCAAGAAAAGAAAATTATTTCAATTTAACTTGCTTTCCATTTATTACTTAAAGCGAAGTACTTCTTTGATACCACAGCAAATACTACTAGATTAACTAAGAAAGTTTAAACACGATTAAAGAGACAAGAGAACAGCCAGTAAAAATAAGAATAAATTCACAAATTACAAGCATAGATAAATACAACAGAATATGTTACAAATAAAATAAGGTTGGTAGTATTCAAATACAGAAATGTAATAATTAGGGAAAATAACACCGCATAGTGTTCACTGTATAAATTAAATATAGATTTTTATCACAGCTGTTTTGTTGTTTGATGATCATTAATGACAGCAGCAGTATTTATAGGCCGCTGTCCCTTTAAGACCAGATGCACGGATCCGATATAATGAAACACATTACACATCACATCCGATTTCTTTCTCAACTGTTTTCATTCACTTGAGACATAACTGACTGCGTTTACCTGAGTGATTGTCGAGATGGGTATTTTGTCATAATTTAAATGTATGTGTCTGATCAGAGGATTCAGAAGAGGATTCAGTTCGGTGTTTGCGCGTCATCTGAAACGCGTGTGCGCGTAGAGAACAGCGCGCGAGTAACGTATCGAGTTCCCTTTCGCCTTTTCTCTCTGGAATTGTTTAAAATTCGCTTGCTTGTGTAAATACGAACAAATGATAAGCTTATACTCTATTATGGTTAAATTTTGCAATTAATCCGCGGATCACATGCGTGCCGAACCGTGGGGCTTTGTCCGTACGGATCACGGATCAACTACGATCTGTTTAACCACTATCTTCAACTGATTCATAAACACAGATTCATTAAAAAGGGTAATGGCTCCAGTCTATTTGGTCAGTAATGAGGCTGATTACCTTCTCAAAACCTGCTGGCTTGTTCCCTTTATCTGTGTCCTTTTCCCTCTTCTTCTCCTCCTTTTTCTTCTCTCTCTCCTTCTGTGTCAGAATGAGGAAAAGAAAATTATGAAAAACCACATTTAAGAGTTTGCACACACAAGACACACAAACACATCACGCATACACAAAGAAGAAATTGAAGAAGGGGGGGGGAAGGTTTTGACTTACAGTTTTGTGTTGAGGCCTGTATTTTGATAGCTTAAATATGGCTACCACAGCTTAAAACGCACACACACACACACAAATGCACTACATTTAGTTTTCTTCAATTATGGGCACACTGCGGAAGAAATAGCTAAAGTATTAAAAATCCCCATTTCCACCATCAGGGCAATAATTAAGAAGTTCAAATCAATTAAAGATGTTACATGCCTGGAAGAGGACATGTGTCAGTATTGTCCTAATGATCACAGCTGGAGAATTGCAGAGATTAGTTGAGTCTTGGGGTCAGAAATCCTAAATATATAAGCATATATCAAACAGCCCCTACATCACCACATGTTGTTTGGGAGGTTTTCAAGAAAAATCCTCGCTCATCCAAAAACAAACTCCAGCATGTTCAGCTGTCAGACACGACTGGAACTTCAAATGGGACTGGCTTCTATGGTCAGATGAAACTAAAAAAAAGCTTTGTTAGCAAACCCACCAGATGGGTTTGGTGCAAACAGGGATAAAAAGTACCCCATGTCCAAGGTTAAATATACTGCTGTATGTTTAATGTTGTGGACCTATTTTTCTGCCGGAGGTCCTGGACATCTTGTTCAAATAGATGGCATCATGGATTCTATCAAATACCAACAGATAAAAAATATAAACCTGACTGCCTCTGTTAGAACCATCCACTACAGCCAACTGAATGTAGTTTGTTCTACATCAGTGCTCGGGTTTAGTGTGTGTGGAGGTGCACATATGAGCTGTCACCATGTTCACAAAAAACTTCATATTTTTATGATGTTTTTTTATTTTTAGCTTAAGAATACAGGTGTAGGTTTGAGGCAAGCGTAAATAAAATGTACTCGTAATATATCACATGTCTGTGGTTGAAAACAACACCCATATACAGTTTTGCCAAGGCTTTTAACAAAGTGCACCATTTAAAATTCCCATCACTATGGTAAAGTCAAACAAATTCATTATAAAGGGTTGGCCTTGATATTGAACCATCAGCCCTCCTTTTCTCTCAGTGCGAATCAATTGCTACTGCAAAAACACTGAGCGAGAGGTCAGTTCAGGTGTGGGAGTGAGGGATCAGAGTGGGTTTTCTGCAGTCGTGGTGGTGTGTCTGACTGGCACTATGATTACCAGCAGACGGAACAAATGGAGAACAGGCCTGGAGGAGAGGTGCGGATCGGCCGTTTGGAGCTCTTTATGGGCACATTGATTATTCGATTTCCCCTCTGCATGCTGACAGAGCTGTGCTATCGATTCCTTTCCACAGCAGAGCACAGAGGCAACAGACTCCACACATACACTCAAACACAACCACAGCACTTTTCAACAATGAATGTGAACCCGTCCGTGAGATTTCTATAGGTTCTCTCTCCTTGCCCTTTGTTTGGTTTAAATTAACGTTCTTACAGGCCGTTTAATCTGTTGCCAAAACTGTCAATAGTCAGACAGTTCTAATTGGTGCAATTACATTCGCTTTACACACTTCATTTTACAAATTAAGTATATATATGACTTTATTCTTTTGTATTATATATATATTTTTTTTTTACTCAAGTTTAAGTATATTCAAGTACACATTATTATATATATTATTCATTATTATAATTTATACTACTACTACTACTACTACTAATAATAATAATAATAATTGTTGTTATTTGTTAATTGTTGCCCCAACCAGACTTGACCAAATGTGCAGGTTGTCCAACTTGACCAGCTAAAATATGTTTGTCTAGCACTAACCAGCAAAAGCATGGACATTTGTGCCGGTGCAGGGATTGCATAACACATTATATCATAGGACACTGATTGAGTGATTGATTAACAGCACACAGAGGTCTATCCCAATTCGCATACTACTTTGTTAGTGATGTGAAAGCGCATTTGGTGTATGTAGTAAGACTACAAGTGATAAACTACCACTTCAAAAAAATGCATCTTAAGCGCATATTAAAGGGGTTAACCTTTCAAAAATAAAATAATAAAAATTTGCTAATACATCAAATTTTTTGGGGTTTGTTTCCTTCCTGCTTAAAGCTAAACATTAGAAGTACACTTGCATTTAGATAGCTTCAGACAGGGACTAAAGGCCACAGAACCCCAATTTTGATTGCATTAAGTCTTAAAAATTTGTTATTTCTTTACATTTAATTTTCATGGATGCATACTTCAAAATGTAGCTGCAATAGTACGCAATTTGGGCACGTTTGGCATATTTTTTAACATAATATCATTTGAAATGCAATCATTCTAAGCTAGCATACTATTTAGGATAGAAAGTATGCAAATTGGGATGCATCCTCGAGAATGCACAGCACCAAGATCAGTGAACCACACAGATGAGCACAGCACAGAGAAGCACAATGCTACAGTACCTCCAGGATGCTTTTCTCAGCTGCTTGCGAAGAAGGAGATGATATTGAAGGCAAAGCAGCATCAGAGGACTTCTGCAGGGGCAGAGGAGAGAGAGAGGACGAGAGGGTAAAAGAAAGCAATTGAAATAGAATGAGAGAGAGAGATAAAGTAGAGGAAAAAGAGCGAAGAAGAGAAATCAGAATTAATAGGCTGCAGCGATCACTATAGAGTGACTAATTATTCAGCCTGTGGGAAACTGGGAAAAGCAAAATTTATATACTGATGCATTCACACATATCTGAACACTGCAAAAACACAACTTTATTAATCAGTATTTCTGCCGGTTTTTAAGTAAAACATTTATAACATTAATAAAACAAATTCACTTGTGAAGCAAAATTGCTTAAGATACTGTATTAAGACTTGTTTTCAGAGAATATATCTTGAGAATTAAGTTTATGTTTGTTAGCCCATTGGCATTATTTTTTCATGTAAACCTCAGTAAAATGTATGCATAAAAAGCAAAACATTTTCTTGCCAGAGGAGTAAGAACTTAATTCAAGATTTATATATATATATATACCGTATATATATTGGAAATAACTTAACTAGTTTTACTTTTCAAGTGAATATATCCTGTTTTAAGGATGCTTAAATATTTTAACAGGAAAACAAGACAATAATTGGTTGCAAAAATATACAAATCAGGAAGAGGACCCATGTATCTTGGTTTAGTTGCACTATCAGCAGTCACATCTATCATCAAGGACACATTTGGTGGGTAAAAATAGCCCAGACTTTTCCAGATGTTCCAGAAGACTCCACAAATGTAAGAAGTGAGACCATCTGCCGAATCTGTACTCAGAGTTTGTCATTTGGCTATGGACCAAGACTGCCTCAAATCAATAGAATTAGCTCACAAGTGTAGACACTGCAAATAACTGCATCAATCAGATGGTTATGTTTGAAAAGCTTGCTCGTATGTTTACATACACGTATATAAAAGCTCAGCAAAGTTCAATAATGTGGATTTCTATTTTTAGTTTCATTAACGATTGTATTGTCAGGGGGGCATTTTTTGTGATATGACAAAATACCTTAAGTGGTTCAATTACTGCTTGCATAATGGACTGCACAACTGTGATGAAAAAAAAAACATTTTATTTTGAAAAGCTATTGTGATTTGAACAGGGATATGAAACACATTCAAAATCCCATATCGCTGCTGTTATCAAAGCAAAAAGAACAAAAAAGCATAGCAGTCGATGTTCAACAAGGTGTGTGAGAACTGCAAGCTAACAAGTGACGTCTTTTGACTCATAATTAAGTCGTTTTGAGTCCACTTTAGTGTTATATTGATTGCAACAGCAGCTTCAGTGTGCAATCATGAAGACAGAATGCTGAAGATAAAGGCTGAAAACACAGTTCCTCTCTAATTATGCACTTCCTTCTAATTATACCTTCCTATGATTAATATGTTGTGTGAAATACCAAAAAATAACACTGTATTGGTTGAGGAAAAAACTTCATATGTGCTCTCAGCAAGAATATTATTGGCTCTGGGCCAGATAAACGCTTCTGCGCCTCCACAGAGTCCCACAAAGCCTCTTTCTCTTTGGGCAGGAGAGAGAGGAAGGGAAGCCATGGATGTGTTAGGGCCAAGGTTCTTACTCAATTTCTGCATCATCACATAAGTGACAGCACAATCCCTACCATACAGAGAGAGAGAGAGAAAAAAAAACAGACAGACAGACAGACAGGAAGAAGATGAAGTGGAAGATATGGAGGAATAGAGAAAAAGCAGCATGGGTGAGCGAGTAAAATGAATATACAGGGTTAAGCTCAACTAACAGCATTTGTGGCATAATGTTGATTACAAAAATTAATTTTGACTTGACCTTGTCATTCCTTGTCCTTGGCACTTTCTTGTCTATGTTGGAAATGTTTTATTTGTAAAGAATTTTTATGAGAAATAGTTTAAATAAAACATTAAAAACGTAATGGCAGAAGTTACGGTTATTATTTATTGTTAAGTTAACCAAAGCATTAATCACCTAATCAAGAAAATAAGTGATAGATTTAGCTGTCCAAAAAATAATTGTTAGATTAATTGACTAGATAAAAAAAAAAAATACTGATAGATTAGAAATAGAAACAGCTAACAGACAGGGACTACAGGCCACAAAACTCCAATTCTGATTTCATGAGGTCTTTCAAATTTGTTATTACTTCACTTTTAGGTTTTATTTCCTCTCTGTCTGTCCGTTTTTAAAAAATATAGCAGAAATAATACAAACATAATATCATTTGGAATTCATTAATTCTAATAATTCTAAATTCTATCCTGGGTTACAGTGAGGCACTGACACTGAATGGGGCCAATCCTTAAACGTTAAAATTGTCCGTTTTTCAAGTATAGTAACACGATGTATGGTTGGGCGATGTCTACCAAACTGGCATCAGACAATGTCTACAGTGAAACATCACGATGGACGATGACATCGGGGGGGGGTTGCTAGATGGCCACCTGCCAAAACATTTAAAACAATTATATCATTAAAAACATAACATTCTCATTTTCCATTAGATATTTTCGTCTTCATCTCATCAACAATTTCGATTTTGCCATGCTCTGTAGCAGCTGACCACTAAAGGCCCGGGCATACTTCACTTTCCGCGCTCAGTTCACGACAAAGATGATGCCGGCTCAACATCGTGATGTTTGTCAGCCATTGGCGATGGACGATGGCATCGTCTATCGGCACAACCCTAACATGACGTAAACAATATGATGTCATGGTCTATGAAATGTCAGAACGTGCCATGACGATGTCATGCCATAATCCCTAGGACGTCTGCAAAAATAATGATTTAAACAGCTTTACAGATCAAATAACACATGCTTAACAGAAAAATTCATGCTTTAATAATACTACAAGCTTCACATTTCTGCCATAAGATAACAAAAAAATTGGCCCACATTAACGTCCATTGTAGGTGCCTCACGGTAACCTTGTTTTTTATTTTTCTGGTATTCAACACAAGCCACAAATGCTGTCGGTTGAGCTTAACTTGTATTAAACCCAGAATATTCCTTTGGAGCAGGTGACGGTGGTGAGGGAGTTTTCAGGAAGAGGAAGGGACAAGACAGATTACTTTCCTTTTGTCCCAGTATGGAAGTAGTGCTGTCAGCAGCATGCGTCCACAGAGCTCAAGCTGAACAAGTAGGTCCATTATAGCCTGAGTTAGCACAGAACTGTCCAGACCGGTTCATTACCTGCTGATGGATCCCCCTCATAATCTGCTTTTATTGGGTTAGCATCAGCACTATGCTCCACAGCAGCATGGGCCCATATTCATTAGAGAGCCATTAAATAATACCACGCACTACTCCTACTCTTTCCCCCCAATGCCTTTAATACCACCATGCCCGTCTGGGGAAATAAATCCAGAAAGGGAAGCAGGAGGAGATGAAGAGAGGCGGTCAATAAGCAGAGACAGCAATCAGCCCGGAGTGTGAAGGGAGAACCGATCTCCATCTTAATGCAGCCGAAGGCGTAAAGACTCCCATCCTCTCAAAGAAGAAACAGCATCAGCGTGAGGTCCAAAGGTCTCCAGCTTTCTAGCTGAGAAGTAATAGAAGGAGCGGACAGCTAAATGCCCCATAATGCAGTGCAAACGGCCAAGCGGGCCAGGTCACTTGGGGCTGAATGAGGCTTAGATGACTGCAGTGTGAAAAGAGACAGTGAGAAGTATGAGAATTGGCAAATCGCTGGCTGCGGAAGGCTGAAGCTATAATTAGTTACGCTCCGATATCTCATTCACACTCATACAGACAGTTCTGTGGCACACAGTTTTCTAAAAAAAAATCAAGTTACATACACCATAGCAAAGCTGAGCCTGTGATGTTCATGTTCCCTTCGTCTTTTATATATTCCATTGTTGATATTAAAAACGGTCCGCTGAGATCCTTCATTTTGCACATTTTCCATGGTTCAGAAACTTTGATCAAAATAATTAAAAAAGCATGCCAAAAAAAAAAAACACTGGAAATGGGGAAAACCATGATTTGAAAACATCAAAACAAAACAAGGAAGTGCAGGACGCTTAATATCCTGGGACATTTATTTTCTGAGGTTCCGCTTCGCTGTTGGCTTCACATACACAATCATTTAAATGGTGCGAATCAGCAGGGAGGAAATATGACCTCAGCGCGCTGACTGGCGATAAGGCTTTCAATAAGACACATTTATTCCCCATCTACTGCCACAGAAGAACACACAGAACTTTCATTACTGCCACGAGACAGGAAGACAAGGAGCAGGAAAGAGAGGGAGGGTCCGTTAGACTCTCTTGAGCTTGTTTTAGTAATTGAAGCAAGGAAAGGCTGCAATATTGCACATCTCTTCATCTGGGATGGAAGCAGGCAACTATTGCTTTATTTTCTTTTCTCTCTTTTTTTTTTTTTTGACCGTACCGACAAAGTTACAAAAGATTTCCATTTCAAATAAAAAGAACTTACTTTTTGAACTTACTACTCATCAAAGAATCCTGTAAAAAAAATTATATATACATATATATATATATATATATATATATAGCACTGGATAATTTACTTTGCACATGTATTTTCACAGAATTAGAAATGTCATTCGACTTTATATATATATATATATATATATTGTTATTATATTCCTTATTATATTATTTTATTATATCATATTAGAATGATTTCTGAAGGATCACGTGACACTAAAGTCTGAAATAATGACTGCTGAAATTTCAGCTTTGCCATAACAGAAATAAAATATTATATAAAAAGAATTATAAAGGTGACATATTATGTCCCTTTTTACAATATGTAATATAAGTCTCTGGTGTCCCCAGAATGTGTCTGT
>NW_015555757.1:739220-744663 GCF_001515605.1 Sinocyclocheilus anshuiensis
CCAAGGGAGCGAAATCAGACGCGCTCGTTTTCTCAGACGCTTGCAGAAAAAGGCTTACCAAAACAAAGTTATTGGGCTAATCTTTTTAATGTTTCCTTGGTTGGTAGATGCACCAGGGACCTGATTATAGCACTTAAAACCTGGAAAAGTCAGATTTTCATGATATGTCACCTTTAAGCTTTGTCAGTGTTGCTTAACTGTTTATGTTCCAGTCAGCAGAATAATGGTAAAAGGTGAATAATATGCACAACTCAGAATGGCTTCAGTTACACCCTCTTGTCAAAGCAGGAACTTGTTCTTTTAAACCAGGATGCTGATGAGGTATATTTATATTAGTGCACTGTTAACATAAGCTGTTCTCCACTACAGGCCTGGAATAACTGCTTTTCTGTGTGAAAACCATTCTTGTATTCAAATAAGGATATTCTGCATTAACAAGGACAAACACAGATGCCTAATAGGCTTGCCGCGATCGACGGTGCTGACGTGATACCAGTCTTAAGCCGCAACACCGGTTACGTCACTTGCCCACCGCGTCACCGACCCCCACCGTCGTTTTGATTTTTTTATAGTAATAAAAATAATTTAGTTCAGTAAAAGTACAGACACTACAATTAAAAACTGAACGCAGCTGCTCAATGCAGTTGAACGACAGTCGCATCACAGATCAGATTTAATTTCTCCAGTGAGGAGAGTGAGTCGAGCTGACTGACAAGAAGAGTGGGGTGAGACAGACAAGACGATCGCGGATGATTTAGTTTCGAAACGAAATGCAAAAGGGCCTGTTTGGCAATATTTTGGATTTTGAAAAGCCTGTTGACCTTTGCCATTTATCTGAAGTGATAATTGGTTCCACATTGTTTGCTGATTTTTACTTTATTTAAACTTTGTGTAATTTATTTATTTTATTTGACATCAAGGTGTATGCCGTGCCTCCAAGCTTTCTTACTCGTTTTGCTAATAAACGTTCTACGTTTCTTATTTATTTGGTTATATATTATACATGTTTACTTGTTTCCAGTTTTGTACATTTAAACTTTATGTAAGTTATTTGTTATTTTATATTAGGCATAGCCTGCCCTATAGCATGGTGTATTTTTATTTGTTTTGTTAATAAAAGTTCTATGTTTTATATATATGCTAAAGTGAGTTTGACGTTGTATTTTGTTGTTGCATTCAAGCAATTGACGCCTAACTGCCGCTAATTCTAAAGTGAAAGTAAAATGCGCACGCCGCTTTTACAAGCTATTTAAAAGCGAAGGAAAGCGAGGAAAAGAGGGAAAATTCAAACTAACTAAAAACGAACAATTGCTTTACTCCGAATTGCCACTATTTGAAAGTGAAAGTAAAATGCGCACGCCGCTTTTACAAGCTATTTAAAAGCGAAGGAAAGCGAGGAAAAGAGGGAACGACCCCACGGTGATTCCGGTACTACCGGTGTTGTCACACGTCGATTAACCGGTGGGAAAATTTCCTCACCGTCACAACCCTAATGCCTAACAGGAGGTAATTAAATCAAGTTGACGTACATAATCTGCAAACACTAAGAGGAGGGTTACAATTCATTCATGTGTTTAGTTTAAAACAGTGGCTATCAATTGGTGGCTCAGGACCCAAAAATGTGTCACAGGTCTGTTTTTATAGGGTCACAGAAGAAGGGGGGAAAAGCAACACTAAACACAAATAATTAAATGAAACTAAAACCATAATCAAGCTTTGTTGTTGACATCACAATTTAACTGTCCAATCAAACTATGGTACTTCAATGTAAATTTATTTGTCATTTGTAGAATCTGAACAAATGGAGGTAGATGGTGTGACATGACCTCATCCTCAAAAAACATGATGTTTCATATTAGCTGTTCACTGTAATCATGATAAGTGTCAATGTTTGATTTTCTGCAACATTTTCGGTTTCTGTTTTTCTGTACAATAAAAATGCTGGTACTGTGTCGGCCTACCACTTGATGTCCGATGTAAAAATCAGGCTTCTGAAGCAAAAGCATTTTAGTTATTTTAGTTTTATTTATGTAGTATAATAGTACCTACTCATATTTTGGATTAACTTTTATTTTATATATTTTCAGTTTTCTTTTTGATTTTAGTTTAAGTTTTAGTCATTTTTATGTGCTTTTCAGTTAACAGACCGCCTCCACAAACTAAGCAAAATGCCTTAAACTGATAATGAGTTGTTTTTAATCATTTATTTGCATATAAAATCCACTGGCAGAGTGGGTGGATGAGGACGACCTGGAATCATAGTCTTTCTTCAGGCAGTGCCTCAATGTTACAGGGCAGCAATTTTCCAATTTTCCAGTCTCTGCACTGGCTACCTATTAAGTTCCGTATCAGTTACAAAATATTATTACTTACCTATAAGGCCCTTAATGGGTTAGCTCCTGCGTACCTAACTAGTCTTCTACCACGCTACAATCCATCACGCTCCCTAAGGTCGCAAAACTCTGGACTTTTGGTAGTACCTAGGATAGCTAAGTCCACTAAAGGAGGTAGAGCTTTTTCGCACTTGGCTCCCAAACTCTGGAATAGCCTTCCTAATAACGTTCGGGGTTCAGACACACTCTCTCTGTTTAAATCTAGATTAAAGACACATCTCTTTGGCCAAGCATTCAAATAATGCATCTCATAATCTTGTACTGCAGTTATATCTGATCAAATGCACATTATTATTTTTTAGTTTGGGTTAAACAAATCAATTTGGTTGGAACAGCAGCTACGCTAATTATGTCTCTATTTGCTGTTGGGATTGACATCCCGTGGTAACTAGGATTTACACAAGCTTCAGTCTGGATCCAGAACACCTGAGAAGAGATGATGCCAACCCCTCAGAGGACCTCAGATGATGCCAACCCTGAAACAACATACAGAACTACCACATTTTGCTATAAGTTTGATTGCATCATATAATAATTGCTGTTAATAGTGTTCATCGTCTGTTTTTCACCACTGATAAGCTACCGCTAAATATTGTAGAAACTTAATTTGCTGTAAAGTTACTTTGCAATGATTTGTATCGTGAAAAGCGCTATACAAATAAACTTGAATTGAATTGAATTGCAGCACACAGCACAATACTATTTTGCATTTTAATTCAATTAACTTTTTTTTACCCTTTCTCTGACACAGACCAATGATGCTTGTATATTTGTCTAGTTTGTCACTCCTCAGTCAACCGCTGACCACCATCACATTGACCTCTGCGAAATCTGATTGGCTGTCTTTTTCTGCAGGCAGGGGCTTTAATTGGCTGGCTCAGGCAGGCCTGTTAGAGAAAGGCAGAGCTCTGCTAGGGTAGGCTTAAGTAGAGAGAGAAATGTAATTGGACAGGGCAGCTTTGCAGAGTTTGATCGAAAACCTTTCACAGTGCAACCATGTTTCAGTCACTACTGATCCAAAGCAATCAGAAAAGGCCAAAAGGAGGCTGTTTGTTTAGATTGCTTAAGATCCTCAAGCATTCTCATGAGGCTAAGACTTGCACAGCACTCTAAGGATGGTCAATTACTACTCCTTGTGGCATTCCTAAAGATTTGGTCAACATAAACATTAAACAGAGAGGAAGTCACAGAAAGTTATTTAACATAAATAAGAGTGTATTAATTGGCTGCTGGCTCCTGTCAATCAATTTCCAACACGTAAAGCACAGCTGCAACTCACCAGGCTGTGTAATGTGAATTTGAGGCCTCAATGATCAGAACAACTGGCCACCAAATCAGGCCTTCCACACATAAAATAGACAGTAAACTAAAGTAAACACTAGAACTTGGTATTTCCAACTGGCTCACGGTACAGCGTTATGATTCAATATGCTGCAATGCATCACAAAATCAAAACTAAATGCATGATCTGCAACCAAATCTGCAAGATTAGTTTCAATCTTGTTCACTTCAGTCCAGTACAATGCCTCAGAGAAATGCCACTTTCAGAGAGTTAGCTTATTTAGATTACCTGCTGCTTCATTCCTTAAACTGTAGGAAGTGATATGAATTCACACATGAATAACTAAACGTGACCCTGGACCACAAAACCAGTCTTAAGTTTCACGGGTGTGTTTGTAGCAATACCCAAAAATACATCGTATGGGTCAAAATGATAGATTTTTCTTTTATGCCAAAAATCATTAGGATATTAAGTAAAGATCATGTTCCATGAAGATATTTTGTAAATTTCCTACCGTAAATTAGGAACGCACGATATTATCAGACCGATATCGGAATCGGCCGATAATGGCTTTAAATGTACATATCGGCATTGGCCCGATATGAAAAATTATGCCAATATGCATTGCCGATAGGAGGAATACGTTTAGTCACATGTGCTCAGGGTGTGCTAGCGAAGATCATGTTCCATGAACATATTTTGTAAATTTCCTACCGTAAATTAGGAACGCACGATATTATCAGACCGATATCGGAATCGGCCGATAATGGCTTTAAATGTACATATCGGCATTGGCCCGATATGAAAAATTATGCCAATATGCATTGCCGATAGGAGGAATACGTTTAGTCACATGTGCTCAGGGTGTGCTAGCGATTAGATCAGGTCAGCAGTGTGGCTCATTCTTGAAGCAAAGTTTTGCCTGAATGGTGATTGGATTACTTTTTTGGATCGCTGCATTTAAACTGAGAAAGCACGTACAGAATGACGCGTTAGGTGTGTGATAGGGTAAACAGTAATAACAGGTGCAGTGACAGCAGCGGCAGCCTCCCCCGGGTCCTAATGCCCGCCCATTGTTTTAATTCCATAGGGGGAGCTGTTGGCCTACTTCTAATAAAATGTAAGTAAAATACACAAATAACATTTAGACTGTTTTTCTGATTAAATAAAGCAGTAATTGATGTCATAAAATCATGAGTATGTTTTGATTTAAAGGTCAGAAGCTATAGCTTACATAAATTTTAAAAAAAAATCACAAACATGACACTTGTAAATTAAATAATTTTATATATACTGATTTATTCATTAATGTGTAATATGTTTTATTTTGTAAACAAATCATAAGCTCTAAAAGTTTTTCAGAATTTTTACAACTCTTTTGCTTTAGACCATCTACAAATGTAAAATCTTAAAATTAAATTTTAGGGTTAACCTTGCATCTTTCTGGGGGGGGGGAAATGCTGCGATTGATATATAGTTTATTTATAGTTATTTTCAAAGCTTCAATGTACTGTCAAAAAAAAATTCATTGTTGTTTATTTAATTCTAACAAAAAAGTTCTTGTTAAAAACTGACCAAAAGTAAAAATAATTTGCTTATAATTTCCACACAGGAGAGATTTGGTGTTCCCAAACAAAAGGAAATATATCGGCATCGGCAATCGGCCAAAATGAGTTGAAAAATATCGCCATATCTGATATCGGCAAAAATCCAATATCGTGTATCCCTACCGTAAATATATCAAAACTTAATTTTTGATTAGTAATAT
>NW_015555757.1:744780-758253 GCF_001515605.1 Sinocyclocheilus anshuiensis
TATATATAGCTTGCTAGCAGGTTTACTTAAACTATAGGATGTGATATGAATTCAAATATGAATAAAGAAATATTGATAGAGAGATCTATATATTAATGCGTTTTCTGAGAAAGAATCACACTATATATTTTATATATATGATTGTATTGGCACAGACTTAGTACACACACCAGTTTAGAAGCAATGTAACTTTGCTGAGAATTTATAGATACTGTGATCACAAACCTGGGAAATATTGCTGTGCCACACACACATATACACACAAACAAAATAATGTTTGATAGCAACAGTGGATGAGTGCATGCTGATACTCACAATTGTTCCATTGACAGCGTTTTTATTGTAGTACTTCTTCCTCTCGTACTTGTCCCTGATGAAGAACTCCACAGCTCTGAAACATTGCTCAGGAAAATGTAAATATTGATGGCTTACGACTAATACAAATCATATTAAACATCACAGCATTTAAACAAGCATGGCATGCATTCACTAATTAACCTGAGAGGTTGTAAGAGACATGGAGAAGCTTGATGCTGACTGCTAACTAGCAGACTATACATTTTTAAAACCCATGAAATGGCTTGACTTTCTTGTGCTATTGCAACAAGTTTTGATAGCATATACCTCTCATTATACCGCATATACATGACATCAAAGTAAGTGCACAGACTGAAAGCCACAAAACTTGTTTTTTTTATAGGTGTCTTTAAAGCTCAGTCTTATTGTTTTAATGTTGATCCAAGGCCCAGTTTGAAACCTTGTTTTTTGTCAAATCTCATATTGGCTAGGAAGATTTAACTGGCATCTTGCTCAGCTACAATTAAAGAGGCCAGCCCTCTCAGCCTGGCTGTTTTCTCTCCTCACCATTAAAGACAGTAGAGCACCAACACCCCACCTGGACCATGAACTGAATACAACTTAGCATTCTGCATCTTGAAAGAAAGAAAATAAAAAATCAGGATCACACAAAGATGGACCAAATCCTCCCAAGCCTGTTTTTTCTTCTTTTCACAGCAAACACACATGCACAGAGTGGGGCCAAAGACAAATCAAAACACACTCTCTCTGAATCTCACTCCCTGTTAACAGAGCGAATTTATACAGCGACAGTAAAATGCTAAGAGGACGGGTTCACGCAGCTTTATTGGATTTACACTCTCATGAATCCCTGATCACAATACAATAATGCATCTGATGAAATATGGATCAGGGTGAAGAAGCAGCTGTCAGGAAGAGAAAGAATGCAAGAAAGAGAAAGAGAAAAGACAGGGGTGAGCGACAAAACCCCTGTAGCATCCTCAGTACAAAAGATCAGCGGTTCTCAAACTGGAAGAAGGTGGTCTGGGAAGAATTTCAAGTGATCCATGGAGGACCAATTTTTAACAACACAACTAAATAAAATACACTACCTTTCAAAAGTTTGGGGTTGGTATAATTTTTTAATGTTTTTGAAAGAAGCATGGCACCAAAGCTGCATTTATTTGATAAAAACGGTAATACTGTAAAATATTATTACAATTTAAAATAACTTTAAATTTAAAATAATAGATTTTAAAACGTCATTTATTCCTGTGATGGCAGCAAAGCTGAATTTTCCAGTCTTCAGCGTCATTGAGTATGTTTACATTGACAACAATAATCCAATTTTAGCACGATTAAGACAATACTCTGGTTAAGAATCTACCATGTAAACAGAGATTTTTGATTACCTTAGTCCGGCTAAAGTCATAGTCGTCTAAGTAAACAGAAATCGAATTAAGACGTGGAGTAACTTATTCCTATTTTAGTCGCATTACTGAAGTGCAGTATAGACATGTAAACACCTTAGTCAACCGTTTGACGGCAAATAAAAGAGCTTCCACACCGCCATCGTCTGTATGCACATACAAATATTTAACTGCACTTGAAGCTTTCATAAAATTAAAAATGAAACAACCAAAACTGTACATGGCATCATCACGAAGAACTATATGTTTATACGTGAAATTCCGGAGGGGACGTCGGATGGCGTCACGTGGGGACGTAATGACGTGTGCCATTAATCAAACTATGTACTGTAACATGTATCTTTGATTAATATCTATTCATATATTCAAAAAAACATTTATTTGGATTTTATGACGTTACAAAAGATTTGTCTTTACTGGTGCTTCTGATCCATTTAATATATCCTTGCTGAATAAAAGTATTCATTTCTTAAAAAAAAAAAAACTTACTGACTTCAAACTTTTAACAGTAGTGTAATTCTAATTATCAAAAGCACCAACACTGAATTAGCCATTTGATTAATAAACCCATATTTTTTTGAGAGGAACAAATTATATTTTGCTGTTAGTGTCAACAAAGCAAGAAAAAAACAACAACAACAAAACAAAAACAAAGCATCTATCAAAATGCCTTAATGTCTAAACATTTTATATGTGTGTGTTTGTTTTAATATAATTTTAGCTGTGTTGCTTTAATGAGTATACTGTACAGACAGCTTGCTGTGCTTTAGATGCCAACCAGTTGTACCAAAAAACCCTCTTGGAAAAGTTCCAAGCATCTTTACATTCATACCCTTTAAAACACCTACTTTCCAAAATGTGTTGCGACTGCGAGACACTTGAGAGTTTTCTGTTCTGCTGTGCTCAGTCTACTGTTTTTCAATGCAAAAACATATGTAAATCAGGCCAATCTTGTTCCTGGAGATATACCTTCTTGCAAAGTTCAGCTCAAACCCTAATCAAACACACCTGAACCAGCTAATTAAAAATCCTCAGGAACACTTAATTATGCAGGGCTTCTTTAAGACAATCAGTCGAGTAGAGCTTCAGGCACCTAGACAAGTCGATTTTGAAAATGTGGAGTTTTGCACATTCCTAAACTTAAAATGGTAAAGTTGCTTTGTTGCATCACGCCGAGTTAGGACGTGATGCAAAAGTTACAGAGAGGAGCCGGGAAGAAAGATCATGCATAAAAAATAGCACTGGCATCAATAGGAGAAAGATAAATGAGTTATACATTAAAAAAACAGACTCAAAAATATGAGAAAACACAGAGAAAGAAACTACAAGCACACCAAATGAAGGTACCTATGCCAATCACAATGAGCAACAGAAGAGAGAGAACTTCAAATTTCCTCTCTGCCGATTTGACGTTTATATTAACACGGCCATCTTTTCCATTAGACAGATCACGAGAGGGAAGCGGTGATAAGTGGGAAGTGAGAGAGAGTGAAAGACCCCAACACTGGTGCACAAAAGATACACATTTCCATCTGAAGAAACCACACCTGTGATAAAGCAAATTCCCTCAAAGCTGGTTTGTGGAGGAAGCTCACCTCTGCTGTCCAGATTAATCCATTTTGACAGTTAAGAATATTGTACCTCATCGGTCAGCATACAAATTAAGCCATTTCCATATCCACACCAAACGCAGGAGTGCTGATAACAGGCTGCGGATGCCAGGGAAATTCAATTAGGTTTTCTGAAGGCGCCAATGAGGAGAATATGGAATTATCCCGGCCGCCACACACACCCAATTAGACTGATGTGTGAAATGGGACGGAGGAGGATACCCGAGGCAAGAGGGATGAGGCGGAGGGTTGAAAGACATGAAGAGACTTCCTGTTAGGCCTCAGCGGTGACGGTGAGGTAGTTCCTGTTCAGCTCTGCTGTGTGTGAAGATGCTGAAAACAGCAGCTGTTTTCTCTAAATCTCTGCAGCCAGAGGTGTGAAGTCACATAGGCTTCTGTCTGCCACATTCACCAACATTACACCAGGAATTCCCGACTGCATTTTTATTTTGTATATATAAAGCTCATGATGGAACTACAGGAACAACAGTTTGAGTTGTTGTGACAGAACTGACAAATGAAATGTATAAATCAAGATGTATCACTAATTTATTTTTATCTTCCTCAAAGTATTGCGCAAATTTTAAAAACACTACCAATCAAATTTTTTTGGAAATAAGTTATTTATGCTATCCAAGGCTGCATTTATTTGATAAAAAAATACAGTAAAAGCAGTAATACGGTGTGATATTATTACAATTAAAAATAACTGTTTTCTATTTTGATATATTTTAAAATGTAATTTATTCCTGCAGTGACAAAAAAGTCATTACTCCAGTCTTCAGTGTCACATGATCCTTCAAATCATTCTAATATGCTGATTTGCTGCTCTAGAAACATTTCTTATTATCAATGCTGAAAACAGTTGTGCTGCTTCATTCATTCCTCAATGTATTGTGGAAATGACATGCCAGTGATACATTTTTTTCAGGATTCTTTGATGAATATAAAGGTCAAAAGAATCATTTATTTGAAATATAAATCTTTTGTAACATTATAAATGTCTTTACTGTTGCTTTCAATTGCTGAATAAATCTGATAAAAAATCTTACTGACCCCAAACTTTTGAAAGGTAGCACATTTGCAAAAATCATGGTAATAAGCACAAACAATCAGTGACGCTCAATGACGGCACTTTTTGTTAGCGTACTTACAATTTCATGCATGTCAAAAAGCATGTCATTTAGTAAAGTAAAGTTCTCCTTTCCCTCATTTTTCAAGCCCTGAACAATATCATGACCCTGCACTGTAAAAGTTCATCACCTAGAACTAAATATCTGCAGGAACAAAAATGTACAGAATGTCTTTTTTTATATATGGTTTTCTTCCATTTCTCTGAAAAATAAGAACTGCCTTCAAGCCATAGTTTTAGAAATATTAAAAAATCACTGGTGTGCCCCTGCATTGTCATCCACTGCTCATAGAATTGGGTTAGACAAGAACGATTTATAGAATTATGGGAAATGGCACACATCCTTTGCAATCTCAATTGCAAGCCTAAATATGTGTTCTACCAGCCAATACAAATTCAAATGCAAATTGACATCACTTTGATTGCAAGCTTAAGGACTGTGAGCAATATCTTGCCATATATTTGTAGAAATACTCCATCAAAATAGTATCTACAAATCTTGACAAAAAGTGCTGTGAATCCCTGTATTTGGCAACCAAATAATGAATATCTTAATTTATCCGCGTACAAGACAACCCAACATGTAGAACATGCAGATCTTTAAAGCGATAGACTGCACTGCTACATACATACTCTAAACCTTTTTCTGTTGCTTACAAGAGAGAAGTTGTGTTGGCTACGGAATCTTTGTTTGTGTGAATTTGGCAGCAGCAAGAAAAGAGTAGGACGCAACAGCATAAACTCACAAATACCCAGTTCTTTCCATATTACAAATCCACAATTTGTCTTTTCTAGCGCCAAGAAAAGGATTTTTCACTTTAATCATGCCAATCCTCTGCAGACGACCAAGAATGAATCTGTACCACACACTAACCTCAGCCTCTGAGAAGAAAGTTGATGATGACTTATAACGAATAACTAGCAAAGGCCATCAAAGCATAATGTAATGACAATTACAAACGAAAACACAGATAGACTCAAGGATACTGGTCAGTTTGCAGCCGTCTGAAGTTTTCTGGGAGATGAGCTTCATACAGCTGTCTTGCCTTGGTGTTGCCCATGCTCTGCACACTCTAAACAGAGAAAGACAGACAAAAAAAAGAGAGAGCGATAACAGGTGAAAAAGAAGAACAACACAAACCATCCATTTATCCCAAAGTCCATCCAAAAGGAGAAAAGGCAAGAACCTAAATAAGTAAATAAATACAATTATTTTAAAAATCTAACACACATCAGAGCTCAAGCACTCAATTACACATTTTATTTTAAGCCACATATTAAATGTTAGAAACAAATATTTTGATATATTTCCTATTATAAATTAAACAGTTTTCTTTACAAAAATATTGCAAATGTTTTATTTCAGTTGGAAACTGACAATTAATTCACAAACACACTTTCACAGTTTTGTCAACTGGTCCCAAACTCAACTAGTGTACTAGTCCATTATTAAAATTACAGAAATTCAAAACATACAGCACAAAATCTGTATACGATCTATAAACAAATTCATCAAGTTCATTTAATGTAGAAGCAGGTCATCTAAATAAGTATAAACTCTGAAACTGATGCATCTCTGTACAGTGTTTCCCTTCACATAATTTAAAATGCATAAATGATGACCTTAGGGAAAAATTGAATGTATATATTATGCTGCTACGTATTCATTACGGACCCCTAAAAAGAGTTATATTGATCTCTCTATCTCTCTCAATGTCAAAGTACTGCAATGACCTCTGAATAAAGAGTGACCTCATTCATTCTTTAAGGTGGTGGAATTTGATTGGATGCTGTGTGCACAATCACTGGGGCAACAGGAGTGATGGTGCAAAATATCTGTACCGTGATTCATGCCACACATCACAGTTCCTAACTTCCTAATAAAGCTAGTGGTAACATCAGAATCAGAATCAGAATCAGAAGAGCTTTATTACCAAGTATGTTTACACACACAAGGAATTTGACTTGACGACAGGAGCTTCCAGTGTAGAAGAAAGTACAAACATAGTGCAGACATACATGATAGTGCAGACATACATAGGAATAACACAGTAGGGATGTAATATAACACTAATATAATAAAAAAAATAAAAATTAGAAAAATGTGATAATGTACTATATACAGAAATAGAAGTATAGGAAAAAATGAATTGTTTAGATAAATGTACAGATATGTTTATTAGTGTGCAGATATGTTATTTACAAAGTAATATTCATGCATTCAAAATGCATGAACTTTTAACCTGAAAAAGATTTTAAAAAATAATAATAATAAATAAAAAAACTTTGGTTACAGGCTCAGTTGTCTGTGCAAGTTTATGGCCTTGATTCTTAATTAAATGTGTAATCGAGGCTATTTCGAACATATACAAATAATGCGCATTTGCATTATCAGTTCAATGTCACGTACATCAAAGTCTGTCAGAGACAAATTAATATGAGGATGGATCAGACTGAAGGAAGAGAAGATGCTGAAAAACAGACAAGTAATTACCCATCAAGAATTAATTATGCATTTCAGACGTCAATTAATATGGAAAGGGGAGATCCAAGACTCCCTTTTGGTTGCTTAAAAACTCATAAATCTTTCAAGCCACACTGCTCTTTTACAGCACAACACATAGAGACACACAAATACAGTTACATATTAACTGTATACCTGTAATATAAATGAAGCTTATCTGGACTACATGAAGCAGTGTGTTATGGAGCCATCACTCACACTACACTAGATAAACACGTGTCCTAATGACAAACATACTTTTCAAACTATTCTATCTGATACTTCAAGGGTTTGCAATTTGGATAAAAACTCACATGTTAGCCAACTAGATAACATTAATTTGGCAAAAACATGCAAAGAGATATCAGCAATTTTATCTTTACTTGTTTATATTATGTTATTTGGAATGGAAACATTATATTTAAATAAAAGTAATAAAATAAAAGTAATAATATAATATAATATATAATATTATATATATTTAATAATCACACTAAAATGTATAATGTTATAATAAACTCACTTGTAAAATATTTATTTTAGTTTTAGCGTGTTTTAATTTCCTATTCGTATTATAGATTTATAATATCAGCCTTTCTGTAAAAGTAATTATTGGTCTCGACCAGAATTTCAGAAATATCAGAATTACATTTGAAAGACAAAAATAAATGTACACTACCATTCAAAAGTTTGGGGTCATTTTTTTCTCCAAATAAATTCATTATTTTATTCAACAATGACACATTATATTAAGTTTAATTAATTGACAACAATTAAGTGTCAGAGTAAATTATTTATAATACAAAAGATTTCTATTTCAAATACATTTTGTATTATCCATCCAAACAATAATAATCCTGGTAAGATATGCTGTTCCGATCTAGAAGCGCTTTTCATTAACTGTAAGCCTTTCTATTCGCCGCGGGAGTTTCACTCGTTCATTCTCGTTCATGAACAGTTAATGTTCTCCCATTGTGCAATTAAAGTACAGTATGTGCAATAACCTTATACTTATTATCACCCTAACCCCTAGTACATCCCTACAACTTATTTTATTTATTCTATTCCTATTCCATCTATAGCACACCTGTACATACAATTTATTCTTTTTTTTTTGTAGTTTAGCCTAAAAAAAATGACAAATAACAAAATAAATAAATAAAAAGTTTTCAAAATTGATAATAATAAGAAATGTTTCCTGAGCAGCAAATCAGCATATTTTGATTTGTGAAGGGTCATGTGACACTGAAAACTGGAGTAATGGCTGCTAAAAATTCAGCTTTCATAAAAATAAATTACATTTTAAAATAGATTAAAATAGAAAACACTTATTTAAGATTGTAATAACAGTTTACAATATTACTGTTTTACTGTATTTTTTTATTCAAATAAAAGCAGCTTTGGTAAGTTCTTTCAAAAACATTAAGACATTCTTACCAACTTTTTGAACAGTAGCGCATGTGATCAACAAATGTGAGACACTATGAAAGAGCAGTACTGCCTTAATCTGTTGAATGAGAGTTGGGACATCAACAGACCCCAAACATCCTGTTGAGCCCCATAAGAAAGAAAAAGGCAACGAACATAGTGAAGTGTTACACAAAAACACACATACTTGTATCTGCTCGGGGGTCCATTGGTCCAGGTTGACTGATTTGACGCGTGATATATGCACTCCCAGGTTCCGGTGTATTCCAGCACAGCGGATACAAATAAACACACCAAGATTCCAAGAGGCCCATCGAGGTCCTGCGGGGAAAGAGAGAGAAAAAAAGACAGATTTTAGACCTGCAGTAAAGCACTTCCCATTATCTGAAACAGATAACGCCATCATAACAGGCAATGACGGAACAGCGGTGCCGCCTCAAGCTCCGTCTCATAATTCTGCATTGCCATGGCATCGAATAAACCAAATTGTGCTGTGATGCTGAAAACCAATATCTAAGCCATGGAATTTTGCCATCGTGATAATAAAATCCGATCCAAGCGCCAGATGAATGCAGCAGGTAGCCCAGCTGAATCAACAGTCAATAGCCGCAGGTACCTGAATAAAACAGTGAAACTACATTGTGAGACTCCTGATCTCATCAACCACAGAAAAAAAGGGAGAAGAAAAATGTGAATTGTGCTACAATACAGACTGCATGTGATTATCTTAAGCCCGGTGTGCAATATTCAGCTCTCAGAAGTGACTGTAATAGCACGAGGGCGGACGATAGTGCTCTGACTGTAGACGCTAACAAGGGCAGAGATGGAGGTTGTGTATCTTTCAGTTCTGTTTGAGAAAAGAAGAAGTTGTGCAAGAAGAAGAAGCGCAAGAAGTCGATAGCTTTCAGGTGAAAAGTTGTGCATGGAAGCGGATGGACTGGGGGGTGTGGGCGCACTGGAATGGCCCTGACAGCTCTCGGCTGGTCGGTTGGCGTTGGTGAGAGCACTGCTCCTGACGGGCTATAAATCAAAGGGTGTGCTAGGAAATGGATTTCTGTGGTTCACCCGCACTCTTTGGCTTTATCTATACCTGTCAGCCATCTTCGGACACGTCCAATTCGCTTCCTCCGTCTCACGCAGCACAGAGCCTAATCCGTGGTTGCGAGGGAGGGGATGGGATCTGTATTCTGCCTGCAGGATGCCTGGCATGGGTTTGCAATGCATGCTCATCAGGCAACAGTAGAGTAAACCACTGACCCTGGTAGGGCCACCCACACAGCTCCTGAACAGAAAAATCGCGCACACAAACGCACATACACTACAAGTACAGCCATTAGCATAACAAACAATACCGCACGGTTTCTTCACTTTTAAGCATGTTCATAATTTATCTTGCATGATTGCTCAGGATATTAATGTCTATCTTGCTTCTGTTCTGTGCTCGGATGACAAAAGAGGACGGGCGACGTGTGAACAGGCTGATAAGATTCCCCCAACGCGCTGGAAAAACTCTGGCGAAAACTGCGGTAATGAGAGAGAGCGGGTTTCCAGTCTCTTATCTCTCACCCACCCCAAACTACCATCCGGCTGGCTGCACACTGCACAGGCTCCGTCTGCCACCCTCCCAGATTTATTAGCCCAATAAAATGCTGCAAGATTGTGTCTCACACCGCTGCACCAGGAGCTGCATAACTCACCCACAATTAAAGAGGGTTAATTTGTCATTGAGTGGAGCCCGGTGCAGTGAAGGGTGCGGGGCCCCTGCAGAGGGGAAGTGCTGGAAGAACTCTATCCACACCCTCCCTGCTGGACTGAAACGCTGCAGTGGGGACTGGATATGCTTATTTCAGGGTTCCCACACCTTCTGACAAATAAATTTCCATAATTTGTCTATGACTTGAAGGATTCTTTCAAATACTTGAATAGAAAACTCACTCACTAAGAATATTTTGCACTAAAGAACGAAGATTATCTAAGACAAATTATAATAACTATAGAAAAATCCATGCCTTTTAAGATTGTATTAATTTCTATGAATTTCCCAGACCCTAGAGAAGTTTCCTTTGAAGTACCCTGATTGTCCTGGTGTTCCATTACTGTGAAAACCCTGAGATCAGTTTCAAAAGAAACAGTCCAAATCAAAATATTTGGAAGAGCACGCATACATGCAAAACTTCACAGAATATTTTCGATATGCCTGCAATAATACACTGGCATAAGTCGACACAAAATCAGGTAACCTCCCCACCACAGTAATCTGTCTCGGTTGCCAACTTTTGATTGACTTATCTGAGATGTAGGACTAGGAGTGGGCAACGTATCCAACATATCACAATGCGTAATTTTATATCATGGTAATATTAAATATCATTATAATATTACAATACTTTATTATAAATGAAATAATTTAACATTTAATTTGAATATGAATTTCATATTGAAATACTTACATTATTAATTGAATGAAATGAATTTGAATGTTAAAATAAAATACATTAAAATGAAATAAAATTTAAAATTAAGTTTAAAATTAAGTTTTACACTGACTTGTGATTGGCTTATCTGAGACATAGGAGTGGGTAGCATAACCAAAATTGTAGCAGTTTTGTAGCAATTTTATATCACGGTAAAATTAAATAATACAAAAATATTACATACTTAGTTATACTTTTTTAATTAAAAAAATCATATATAAGTAATAACAATTTAATTAAAAAGCACATTTAATTGAAGTAATTAAACATTTTACTAATTAAATATCTCTTTGGAAGATTCAAAATAACTAATGAAAGAAAAACATCTGGCATCAACAGCTGCCTGACACTGTGTAGCTTTTAAGTTAAAAGATTTCTAACTGTACTACAGTACATTATAAATTATATTATTGGATGAACCATATCATAAAATAGCCAATATACATACGTACACCTGTGACAGCACTTCAGTTGATTTGCTGCTACACTGCTGGCCGACCATAAACAAGCTACCGATATACTGTCTCTACATAACAAGCAAGTACATGATGTGTCAAAACGAAATTGCTCTCATTATAATCAAGAAAGCTGGAAGCTCCTGTCTGTGACATTTGCAGCGTAGATTGTAGCTTTAGCATAAACAGCATTAGCAAGCTGACACATTTCTACCATCCATGGTATACAGTCTACAGTCAAGCCGCACAGCACTACTGAGGTGGATGTTAACGCCAGGTATAAACATGGTCTCTGATAACCAGCCAAGAGTAGAGGTCAGACAACTAACCACTGTCTTTCTCGCAGCCCTGCAGACAGACATGTCTATATAAACAGGAAGTGCTGCGATGGAAGGGAACTGGCAGAGGTTCCAAGCAAGACAGGTCATGACCTATGACTCCGTCTAAGCTATTCCATCCTGCGAGGATGGATGATGGCCTCTAGCGTCCAAAAGGGGCAATTTCAGATTCTCAGATGTGACATGTCATCGTGATCCTTCTACTTCCTCTCATTTTCCTCTTCCCCAGTCCATTCATTATCTCCACAGCTGGTCGCAGCAGATGTAGAGCGATGCGAGCGAGTCCCTCAGTCACCGTACACTGGCTAATAATTCACCATTCACCTCTATGAAACTGCAACTGGATGCTGTAAACAAGTCCTCAGTAGAAGGATGCGAAGGAGAAAGTGCTGTATAAAATTTCCTGGGAAAGGCTGAGGCACACTATATTTAGACCTGAGGAGACCAAGCAAAGGATGCTTTCAGCAGCTGGGTAGTGAGATAACATGTTTTTGGGAAAGCCTACAAACACAGAGCACCCTGGGTGCGCGAGGCAGCCCTCCGCTGAAAACTCAATTAAAAGGCAGTCTAAATAAATTATTCAGTGTCTAAACATCCATTGCAGGGCTCGCTGGGACTTTGTGCATGTAGGTACAGCGGGATATTTACAGTTGCCTCTGTGGTCCCCAGGTCTCTACCTACTTCATTGAGGAGTCACCCTAGATTTATAAGCCTGTAGCTCATTTGCCTGCATTAAATGCACATAAGCAATGGGACACGGCCGATATAAGATGTGCCAAACACATACACACACGTCATTCGTGCCTTTGTACCACCTGTCTCGCTGAAAATTGAGTGGCCACATCATTTCGTCAGTCACCTCAAGGCTACAAGAGAGCATTTGTCAAAATAAACAATAGTCCCTTCTGCCCTCTATCTTTCAGTTCTGGGGGAGTGGGTAACCGTGGCGACGAGAGCCCCTCTCTCTCTTTTTACTTCCTTCCTAATCCCTTCCATCAGCTCTGCCAAAGAGGGAGGAGAGAGAGAGAGAGGGAGGACAGAGGGAGAAAGAAAGGGTGAAGAAGAAAAAACAGGAAAACAGAGTGCCACTGTACTTCACCCAGAAACCTCAAAGAACTCGAGGACCCTCCAGCTATGCTCGGGTAACACTTCAAAAGGCTGGTGCTGATTATACCCATCTGGTCCAGGGACAGGGGCCAGTTGTTGTGTTTCGGACCCCGCACTGCTGCCCTCCACTCCACCTGACATGCTTTTAACAGCTGAATAGGCAAAAACTGTAAATAAAAAAAAAAAACCTACACATGGCTGTGTACACAAGAGAGGTATTCCAGTAGGGTACGTGAGTCTGTCTGGGATTTAAATGGGCAAGTATGTGGAATAGCTATTGGGTTTTTTTATGTTTTTGAAAGAAACATGCTCAACAAGACTGCATTTATTTGATCTAAAATACAGTAAAAACTTTTTTATTTCATTATATTTAAAATCTCATAATATATCATAAATCTATTCCTGTGATGGCTATATTCAGCAACCATTACTCCAGTCTTTGATTCCTGAAGAATCATGTGACAATCTAATATACTGATTGCTTAAGCAGTAAATCGGCATATTAAAATGATTTCTGCATTTTAAAATATATTAAAATAAAAGACAGTTATTTTAAATTGTGATTATATTTTGTAATATTACTGGTTTTACTGCATTTCTGATCAAATAAATGCAGCTTTGGTTAGCATAAAACATCTATCTATCTATCTATCTATCTATATATATATATATATATATATCTCTCTCTCTCTCTCTCTC
>NW_015555757.1:758565-759234 GCF_001515605.1 Sinocyclocheilus anshuiensis
GTCGACTAACCGGCAAAATACCGGAAGTGGCGCATTTCACGAGAATCCATAAAACACATTATTAGTCTGTTTCCTAAGGCTGCATGATATATTAAACCCATTTAAAAATCATAATTAAGCATAATTGTGAATTCACAAATGCTACGATTTAATTAAAAATATATATACGCAGGTTTAATATGTGCACTTTAATTATTGACATGCGTGTAGTTTATGTACGTGCATCTCAGAGCGGCTCAAATGCTGCTCCACATGAACTGTTATCATTTACATGTGTGGAGAGTCTCAAGCTCCATCTCTGCATATTATTGTAAGATTGGTTCATCTGGCAACACAACGTGCACTATTTCATCAGATTAGTAAGGTAACTCGTTTATAAACCTAATTACATAATTATATGCGATGCAGTTCTAATAAAGAATATGCGCTTTCATTATTTGCATGCATGTAGGTTAAGTACATGCGTCACACAGCAGCTCCGTTCACAGTAGTTCCACAGGAACTGCTATCATTTACATGTGCGGAGCGTCTCAAACTCCATCTCTGCATGTTGTTATGAGTTTGGGTTTATAATACCGTTCATCTGGGAACGCAACTTGCGCCATTTCATCAGATTTGTAAGGTAAATAATTTATAAATCTACGCAAACTCAGGAGAATACATCGCGGT
>NW_015555757.1:759389-760068 GCF_001515605.1 Sinocyclocheilus anshuiensis
TGTAAGTGTACATTCAAATCCTTTAAATACGCAGATATTTAGAAAAATTAATATTCAAGCATCAAACATCTATTTTTATTACCACAAAAAAACGTATTATATATTATAGGGCCCTATGAAATCGGTTTTATTTCCAAATTCATTTTTTATTTTATTTTTTTTCATTTTCATTTTTCTATACTTTGTTTTAATGGTTAAATTAAATGTTATTAATCAAAAAGCCTGTCTAATTAATTGAGTTTTACAGTTTTATCTTTACCTAATTCTGTTTTCCATTATTTTCTGGATTCCATTTTAATGGATCCATTACATTTTATTAATCAAACTAATCTCCAATTAATTGATTTTATTTCAAAATTGATTGATTTTTTTTATCCAGAAATACTGCACATTTACATTTTTCTCCTAAATAAATTGTGGTAAATAACATTTCTGGTAAATACTCCTTTAAAAAGTGTTTTTTGATTATAATTGTATTATTAGTAGACTAGATTTGGACTATGAGATGGACACTTGCTTCTTGCACTCTATGTTGCACTTTACTTTTGCTTTAAAAAACGGATTTCATAGAAATTTGGATTTCATTTGGCTTAATAAAATATAGTTTAATAAAATATTCTTAAGTAACATTTTAGTTTTTTTGTGGGAAATTAATCGTTTAGATTAATCGATAAATTAG
>NW_015555757.1:760405-763702 GCF_001515605.1 Sinocyclocheilus anshuiensis
TTTTTCCCCCCCCCCCAAAAAAAATCTTTTTTTTTTGCAATCAAGAAATCGCCAATAAAAAGCTGGAAAATATATAGGTATTATAATTATAGCTGAAACTCCAAGATGGCAATAAATTCTTATAAACATACAAGGAGAGGATAAATGTCATATTTAAAAGTCAATGTAAATGAGGCTCTGAGGGATAATTGTTTTTTTTTCCGTTGAGTTAGTCTGTGTATGGTCTTTTTAAATTAGTGTTTTATATTGTCTGTGATGTGTTGTATGGTGAAGCCAGAGACAATATTCCACAATGTTCATTATAAAGTAAACTGAATTGAACAACTCTTAAAGCTGTAGCTCACATCTAATTTTACAACTCCACATTTTCCAGTTTTTGTCATTTTTTGGTCAGACATTTTCACTACTGAATAAACTGACACCAACAGGAAGCCCCTCACAGCCATGTTTTTATTCGAGTAAAACTGAATATGGCATCAACCCTGCCAAAGGTCCATCAATGTGTGTGTGCAGGTAACCCAGAATGCACTGCAGCAATGCTGGCCACACACACTCTAAGTGCAGTTCCACTAGATAATGTGTTTTATAAAAATAACTCGTACTGCTTTCTTTAACAGTGCATGACAGCTCTGATGATGTTTATATAGACTCTGCGTGTGTGTGTGTGTGTGTGTTCATGCCTCGTTGGGTCTGTAAGGGCAAGCCACACTTGTACAGTGCATCTGTGCGCATCTCTGACTGCAAGTGCAAGTCACTGCAAGTGGTGACTGCTGAGAATAGGTCACTGCACAAAGCATGCTGGGAATGTAACGGTGGGATAGTAAAAAACAGGAAGTGAGTCGGCAGGAGCTTCCTGCGGTGGCACTCAGCCTCGTCTTCAGGTCCAAAGAGTGAATCTGCACAGCAGTCTGTCAAGCGCACATCTTAACGTGGGCACGTACACACACATACACACACTTTTGGACTGCATAAGGTCGCCCATTGAGCCTTTTAGAAGTGCTGCTGCCATTTTCTCAAATGCCTCCATTTTTCTTTCATTAAAAAAGGTGACGGCAGAGAATAACAACATCACACAGAGAACACCGCACACATTCATCTCAACCTGCACCTTTTCAACACCAAATAACAGGCTGTGAATGTGCGTGTGTATATTTGTTATCCATAACTGGAAGAGAAAATGTGTCTGGTTATGTAATGGCAGAGCGGATGGGGGGAAATATGCAGCTCTGCCCTGTCCATCACAGCCGTGCCCATTAGTGTGTGTTCAAGCTGTATGGACCCCCAGCTGTTTGCCATAGTGAACACACTTGATGCAGTCTATAGGCCCTTTACACCAAACTTTTCACACAAACAAGATACGAAAAAGCTAAACGAAGCAGACGAATGGTTCATTCACACCAGAAGTGAAACGAATATAGGGCTGAACGAAAAGCACATTCACGGTGGTACAACAGATGCCATAACGCACCCCTTAGCTAGTTTATTAGAAGCACAGGATGCAGGAAAAGCAAATTCAACAATAAGGCAAGTTCAACAATTAGTCAAACATTAAACATAAATAAACGATACAAGCAAATTTAGGCATCACAACAATATTATGTACAATACATAAAATGAGATTTGCTAAAGATAACATTTAACTATGTGTTAATAAATTTGTGTTTTTAAAGATTAAGTGAGCATTAGATGACTACAAAGGTAATCTAAATATAAAAAAAGGGGAAATGTGCATGTACAATTAAATATCAAATATCAGCCAATACGTAGAATACAAAAAAAACAACACGCATATAAACACCTTTTTTTTAAAGAAAAATATATACAATTTAAGAAATGTTACCAAAAGAAATCAATTTCAAATGCTGTTCTTTTGAATTTTAGTCATCAAATAATCCTTTAAAAAGTACCACTTTTTTTTCTTTCTTTCAACATTGATAATCATAATAAATGCTTCTTGAGCAGCAAATCAGCATATTAGAATAACTACTGAAGGATCATTTGGCACTTAAGACTGGAGTAATGACTGCTGAAAATTCAGCTCTGCCATCACAGGAATAAATTACATTTTCAAATTTATTATTAACATAGAAAATAGTTATTTTAAAAGATCTTTTAAAAGATTTTTAAAAATCTTAAAGCCCGCAAATTCTGAACAGTAGTGTGAGTAAAATATATATATATGGTATTGATAAGAATAAACTGTGTCTCACAAAAAGCAAAAGTGTGAATGTTTGCTGAATATTTTATACATTTTAAACTTGCTAATTATGGGTTATGCCTGTAGTTCAAAGAGTTCATGAGCTGCAAACAATAAAACCTGTTTGTTGTTGTGTTTATCCCTGGTCTGAATAGCTTCAGATATATACATTGTTTCTTTTCAAACTGCTGTTGGTGCTGAACAGTCGTAAATAGTGCAAAAGGGCCTATAAATGGGACAGAAGCATCCAAAATGCATTATCCTGAACTTAAACCACCCATCTTCCACAGCACATTACGGTAACACAACTAATTGGTGTTGGTGGGAGTCAAGAAATGTACTGGAACTTTAAGATTACGGTTTGCTGCGCCTGGGAGTATTTTCAGATCATTCCTACCCCCTGATCAACCCCCAAAAAAACACCCACCCACACACACACACAAGGAAATAAACTCAAAAACCAAGTGTGAAACAGAAGCGCACAGCAAGCCTATCTAAATACCAACCGTAACAGATAGGCAGCGACCCGCAGAGGCAAGAGGATTTATCTGAAAACTAACTGTGAGATGAAACGCTGACACTGAATACATATAGAATAGCTTTCCTCTGAACTACATGAGAGGACGAGAGAGTAAAATCCTGAATTAGACTGAAAGTAATAAATGTACCCGTGAACACAGGGCTTCACCAAATTACCACCTGTCAGATTCTCAGCTGGTGATTCCAAAAAATGCACCAAGGAGATTGATCAGTCCGTCCCTGTGATGCTAAAAATACTTAAAGGGTTAGTTTACCCAAAAATGAAATTAGGCTGTGTTTTACTCACCCCAGAGGCATCCTAGGTGTATATGACTTTCTTCTTTCAGACGAATCAGAGCTTGGAATAGCCAGGACAATTTGTTATATAACTTCGACTGGATTCGTCTGAAAGAAGTCATATACACCTAGGATGCATCGGGGGTAGACTTGTGCCGGTATTCGGTAATGCGATATATCACGGTAATTAATATGCACGATATTGTTATCGTGGGCTCTTCTAAATACCGTGAATAATTATATATTACAAGTTATTCAGAATTTTGAATGCATTTTAAGAATAC
>NW_015555757.1:763785-764014 GCF_001515605.1 Sinocyclocheilus anshuiensis
AAAAACCAGTCTCCTCTTGGCTTATATCGAAATCCTCTGACATTCTTCTTTACAAATCCTCATTTTGTACTTATAATTAGTGACCACTGTTTTGTTTTGATCTCTCCCCTGCGCTTCCGCATGCGTCACTTCTGAATGGCGCATGCGCAAAGTTGAACTCGTACGTCATTCCCCCGGAACTGCTTCCATTTACAACAGTGAGCACAAGCTAGATTCAAGTGATTATTAC
>NW_015555757.1:764489-801861 GCF_001515605.1 Sinocyclocheilus anshuiensis
AAGACAATTTTTAATATAACTCCGACTGGATTCGTCTGAAAGAAGAAAGTCATATACACCTAGGATGCATTGGGGGTGAGTAAAACACAGCCGAATTTTCATTTTTGGGTGAACTAAACCCTGTAAAGGGTTAGTTCACCCAAAAATGAAAATGATGTCATTAATTACTCACCCTCATGTCGTTTCAAACCCGTAAGACCTTCATTCAGCATACGTAAAACAATGTGTGTCAGCTGCGTCACGTCGGATCTGTTTCCTACGTTGTTGTGATTTGATCTGAACGGAAACAGCGTATCCGTGTGGTGCAGCTGACACAGAACAGCATAAGTTGTTTTACGTCCAGCGGATATTCTCCAAAATGTCTATGCAGGGTCAGACAGCTCTGCAGATTCCATCAAAAATATCTTAATGTGTGTTCCGAAGATGAACGAAGGTCTTACGGGTTTGAAACAACATGAGGGTGAGTAATTAATGACAGAATTTTCATTTTTGGGTGAACTAACCCTTTAAGGCAGTCAACAGAGAGGAGTCAGAAATGACAGAGAAAGAGAGAAAGAGCAGGGGAGACGGGAAAGGTGATTTAGGATCAGGTCATTTGATTTCAACTCATAGCTTTCATTCAGATGGATGTGAATTTAAAGAACTATAAAGACTTTTATACTACATTCTCACAGCGCCCCCTGGAGGCAAATAATGATAGGGTGATGACTAACACAGGAATTTCTTCAAAGGGTCATGACACAGGGCAGCATAAAGTGAGATAGAAAGCATGTTAAGAGTAACTAATTGGTTGGAGTAGATCAAATCATGACCCAAAAAAAGAAAGTTCTGTCATCATTTACTCACCCTCATGTTATTCCAAACCTGCATAGCTTTCTTTTTTCTGTGGAACATGACATGATATTTTGAGAAATGCCTCCGTTTTTTTCCATATAATGGAAGTAAATGGACACCAAAACTGGTTCCAAAAGTCTTCAAAATATGTTCTTTTACGTTCTACAGAAGAAAGAAAGTGATACAGGTTTGGAATGATGTGAGTAAATGATGACACTTTTTTTGGGTGAACAATCCCTTGAAGATCTTAATTTGATCTACTCCAGCCAATTAGTCAGCTTTCACTTGCTTTTTATCTCATTTTAGGTCATTCTTGGTGCCCTTTATCACCTTTTGAAGAAATTACGGTGTCATTTGAAGAAATTTCATGCATTTCATTTTTGGGTAAAATATCCCTTAGGATATGAAACAGGAGTGAAAATCATAAATTAATTGGCTGAAATTTGGCCAGTTTGAGAGTACAGACTATTTATTTTTATTTATTTTTTACTGATGGTGATTTGTAAGTTTATATAATTAAATTTATAATAATATAATTAATTTATATATATAAAAAATAAATACAAACATATTTGCGTAGCATTTATTCAATGTATACACACACACAAACTGAAAACAAAGATGTTAATCGATTATCTCAAAATTGCCAAATATTGGCCATAGAAAATGACAGTAAACGAAGTCCTGTGCAGCGCTGCCGATGACTTCCGTAACCCGAATGAAGCACATTGATGGGTGTGCTCTTGCTCTCACTCTGGTTGAAGTGTGTGTGCGCTCTTCCTGGAGAAGTGTCCATTCAAGTAAGTAAGTAAGTAAGTTTTATTTATAGAGCACATTTAAAATTCAGCATTACACTGACAAAAGAGCTGAACAGTCTAGATCTATTTAGGGGCCCTAACCTTAATGCACTAAAAATCATATGGTTTCGTTTTCTATTAGTAAGTAAGTAAGTAAGTTTTATTTATAGAGCACATTTAAAATTCAGCGTTACACTGACCAAAGTGCTGAACAAAACCAATAATAAAATACAGCAAATTCTAAAATAAAGTAAAATTTAAAATAACAATAATAATAATACAAACAATTTTTAATATCGGCAATAACAACAGTTTCACATTCAATTAATAGCCCGGAAAGGCGAGAGAGTAAAAATGTGTCTTAAGTCTGGACTTGAAAATAGAAACAGAAGAAGCACTCCTAATGTCAGGTGGCAACTGATTCCACAAACGTGGAGCAGCGACTGCAAAGGCTCTGTCTCCTTTTAATTTAAGTCGTGACCGAGGGACATGTAATAGAGCTTTATTAGCGGATCTGAGAGACTTCGGCGTTGAATGCAAATAAATAAGATCAGAAATATAAGATGGGGCTTGTCCATTAAGAGCTTTGAAAACAATAAGTAAAATCTTAAACTGAATTCTAAAAAAGACAGGAAGCCAATGAAGGGACGCTAAAACTGGAGAAATATGTTCATGTTTTTTGGTGCCGGTTAACAATCTAGCCGCCGCGTTCTGAACCATCTGCAGCCGTGCCAATGAAGATTGTGGAAGACCAACATATAACGAATTACAATAATCCAGGCGTGATGTGATAAAAGCATGAATTACTTTTTCCAGATCTTGAAAGGAAAGTGTTGATTTAAGCTTTGAGATGATCCTCAGCTGATAATAACTATTTTTAACAACTGAGCTAATTTGTTTTTCAAGACAAAGCTCAGAGTCAAAGATAACACCTAGATTTTTTACATGAGACTTAACATATGGAGTGAGGTTTTCTAAGTTCCCAGCAACAGAATTTCTAGTTTTAGAGGGACCAAAGAGAATCACCTCAGTTTTATCATTGTTGAGCTGCAGGAAGTTATTTGACATCCAGCATTTTATATCCTCAAGACAGTCGATGAGAGGCTGCAGAGAATCTCGAGATTTTAATGGAAGATACAGCTGAGAATCATCTGCATAAAAATGAAAAGAGATTAAGGAATTCAAGGAATTCCACCCTTCATACAGGGCAATACTCGAAAAAAAAACTTTCCAAAACTTATATGAACCCTGAAGGAGTGTATTTGGAACAGAAATACTCCATCATACGTATATTGCCAAGGCCGATATAGTTTTTCTGTTTGGCCGATGAGTTCGAGGAGGGACTTTTATTTTGACGGCACTGAGAGAGCCTCAGCGCCTGTGCACACAGTGTTCACATTCTCCTTGTTCGCTGTCGTCCTTAACAGTTCTGTCTAATACAGACAGAAATCTGTCTAATAATCAGAAAGAACTGTTAAACAAAGGAATTAAAATGTATACACAAAAGTATTTTAACGATTGTTTTTATATTATTAGTTATAGAAAGGCAAACATTATAATACTTTCTCGTTTGCCGTCAGCATTCAGCAAATACGCATTCATATCATTTAAACAAATCTTTAAATGACTAATGAACATTTAATTGAAAAAATCTTGCAAACTCAGTCGGATCCAGCTGTGAGATCGGTCCGTGTGAATTGAATGCGGACAGGAGGAGAGTTCAGCCTCACTGGCGATGTGCGATCGACAAGATTTAAACTCGTGATTTCAAATTATGCTGCGCTTTATGCATTTGCCCACTGTCATATTCATGTCATTTTCACTACAAACCTAAAACTCATGATTTCTAATTATGCTGCGCTTCATGCTTTTGCCCAATGTCACATTCGTGTCATTTTCACTCTGCGCTGTATGTACATTGAGTGTTACCTACTTACCTTGGCTTTATTTAAAAAAAAATATGATTCCCAAATCAATGCACACAAACTTCCCAGATTACTGAGTGCCCTGTTGGTTACAGTGTTTACTTCCTTTTTAATTATATATTTATTAAATATTTATTTATTTGTGACGTCCAACTCGTTTTTTGAGACTTTGGTCATGTTTAGCATGAGAATCCAACTCTTTAGCAGTGTAAATAAGTCAGAATGCATGATATAGCATTAGACCTCCCCTTTAATAAAAATGGCAAGTAGATCGTAAAATCAACCAGATTTCTTGGTCAAAATGGCTAGTATGTAGATGATTTTCCCATGCAAACATCTTAATTCCTTACTTTAATTATTCCCAACAATTAGACTATTGGTGTACATCTAAACAAAGCCACAGTTGCTTCTATTTCCCCCATATTGATTGGCTGTTGTCACAACAGGCTTCCAACAATGCTCCAAAGCATTGTGGGGGGAAAGTGAGTCACACTGAGAACAGTAGAAGCTTTGCAGACCTGCTGTGCCACTCCACATGTACTTCTTTACTGCTCCTAGACCTGTCAAAGGGTCCCAGACAGTCACAGAAAAACCACAATATCATTGCGCCACAGTCAGCAGTACACGCTATCATTTACGATGACTGACATACTTAATTTACATAAAACAGCAGCCAAAGACAAAAACAAGAGATGAAATGAAGCAATCTTTGAGAAGCAGTAAAAGCTCTTTGATTTTTCAGACCTGAAACCAAAACAAAAAAGACGCAAACACGCACAAAATTTGCCAAGAACTTCATCTTCAGACACAAGCTCAAAACAGCAGACACCATGCGACGACACACTCTACAAAGCCCCCCAAATAAATTAAGACTTCAATTAAAGATTAAAGCCAGTCACAGAGATCCTGAGAGAACTAATTTCTTCATTAGAGGAAAAAAAAGAGACCCTGTTCAAAGGAAAGCTCCGCTCTGCCGGTCTTCTGAGGCACGAGAACACACACATATACACATGGCATCTCAAAACTGGCAGTGGAGTCCAACTGAGTGACAGTCGAGTTCGGCCTCACAGAGGGAAGACTAGTAGAGCATGAAATTAGAGCCCTCTATTCCAGCCTAGCAGGAGACAGACGTCTGACAGAGACCGAGAGAAAAGGTGTGCGCGTCTGCTATCTGTGACAGGTGAGGGAAGGAAAGGCAGTGCATTTGGGTGTGGAGTAAAGGTCTCAGCACAGTGGCTGTTCTGTCAGGTGGAAAAGAGAGGAACGACTGCAAGTGAACATGAGAGAAAGGCCAACTCGCTGTAACCTCGGTGAACAATCTTAATCGTACCCACTGGTCTCATAATATGGTGTTAAAAGCAAATTTTGGAGAATGTGACCTGCAGCCAAGAAGCCGGAGTCATTTAAGTTTAAACAGAACAGAAAGGATAGATGAGCTGGTTCACTTTGGCTCTGAGTGGTGCTTTGCTGTCCCCTGCTGGTGAGAGGCCATGAGATTGATATAACTTTCAATGTCTGATCAGTACAATATGGGGAAAATTGGGAAAATGCATGTTAAAACGCTATGGAAACTTTTGCGCTGATTTCAGTATGTTCACAACGATGTATTCAACCATATTAATACTAGTTCATACACATACACATCATCCATAAGTACATACACTACCGTTCCAAAGTTTAAGGTTGGAATGATCATGTTTTGTTTTTTTTTTTGTAAAATTGGTGCTACTTTTTTTCAGGATTCTTTGATGAATAGAACGTTCAAAAGAACAGCTTTATTTGAAATATAAATGTTCTGCCCCCACTCGTCACACATATTTACTCAATTTAATGCACCCTTGCTGAACAAAATAATAAAAAATTTTTTTACAAAAACGTACCCCAAACGTATACATATGTGCCACTACATTGCAAAAATTGATTGTTTATACTTATTTGATTAGTATCATGTCTGATTATTTACTGAAATTACAGATTAAAGAATTTGACAAGATGATGCATACATCTAAAAAGGTTAGACAAAATTGCCTAAATAAAAGGTAAAAATGCCCCTGGAAATCAATTTAAGGTGGCAAATATAGCACTTTAAAAGAGAAGCTAATTTCTAGCACTGCTGTGAACTAACCATCACACAGATTATGAAGAATATAAAAAGCTTCAGGAGTCAGCTGTCCCCAACAGTCACCAGCACAAACACATTCACCAAACTAATGTCTAATTAATATTGTCTAATTATCGTTATCAACAAAATCCACCCAAAAAATATCGAGATTTCACACAGAAAGAAAGTCAAATGACCTTTACAAAAAAAGGTAAAACAAGGATGTCGGATGACCGAAGGTTTGGCTAGATAATAGACCCTTATTCCTCGGTTGGGATCGTGTAGAGCCCTTTGAATGTGCACTAAAACTGCAATTTGGACCTTCAGCCCGTTGGCCACCACTGAAGTCCATTACACGGAGAAAAATCCTGGAATGTTTTCCTCAAAAACCTCAATTTCTTTGCAACTGAAGACAGAAAGACATAAACATCTGGGATGACATGGGGGTGAGTAAATTATCAGGAAATTTTTATTCTGGAAGTGAACTAATCCTTTAAATCACTGCCAGAGACACAAAAGGCTAAATGCCTGTCTTTATTCAGCAAAGACTGTAGCAACGGGGTTTCATCCACAGAACATAAATCTAGTCAACAATATAACCACATACTTATGCTGTAGGGCTGTGGTTCTCAAACCTGTCCTGGAGTACCCCCAGCCCTGCACATTTTGTATGTCTCCCTCATCTATCACAACTGATTCAACTCATCAGCTCATTAGTGGAGACTGCAAGACCTGAAGTGGGTGTGTCAGATATAGGGAGACATACAAAATGTGCAGTGCTGGGGGTACTTCATGGAGAGGTTTGAGAACCACTGCATAGGGCAAACAAAGTAATGTCTCTCTTACACCACCTGCTGGCAAACTAAAGGAAAGAACTTTAACACGCTGAGCGTTACTTACATACATAATTATGTTGCCAGACCACTTAAAGACACTATCGATTTGATGGGAGGAAGAGCAGACAGACTTTAATATATTCATCTATTCATAATTTAATAGCACCCTATGCTGAGTAACCTAAAACCTCTGTATCTGAATGAAGAGACTCTCTCAATAACTGCAGCTTAGACTGAAAGTTTACCAAGACTGGCTCACTTCTACGCCATGAAAGACGGAATTGAATTGACCCTGACACATGTGGTCACAACCAAACACGCTCTGGCTCAAACATCTCAAGTCTCGGCAGTCACAGCCTGCCCTCCACGTTGACATCCAGATGTAGCCCAATCTGATCCAGGTTTTGAGTTGAGTGAAATCTGAGTGAACAACAACTGCTCTAACCAAAACCAGTCCAGCTGGTAAAGCGGTCCGTGAAAAAGGCAGGCTTATATTTGGGCAAAATTAAGCACTGGATGAGACACATATGTGTCGCTAAATTTCTTGTAGCTTTTTATTGAATTATTCTTTAAACGACTTGATTAGAAGTAACACAATGAAGCAGACTTTTGAAACTAGAAATAAAAAGAAAGAGTTTCTTTGCTAAATATAATGACACATTCAGTACATTTAACAGAATTACTATTAGGCCTGCAAAGAATCAATGTCCACAGATCACTGCTAAATTGTACACATTAGCAAATAAGACAAAACTTTCAAAAAAAACGAACATTTAAATGGGAGGTTTTTTTTAATATTTTGTCTAATTTGATCATTTGTTCAGCTACCAATACAAATTTTCCCTTTATTTTAATTCATTTGCTGGAATTCCACAGATTTCCTTCCATAATTGGCTTTTTAAAAAAACCTGTCAATTTGTGCACATTCCAGGCCCTACATAAAACCCTCGAGAACAAGTCAGTAAGGCACATCATGCTTTTGTCTGCCTGTAATTACTAAAGCCATAATTCCTACGGGAATGACATCATCTCTTTTTGTGAAGGTTAGCATGTTTAGACAGAGCCTGAGCAGGACCGACTCCTCTGCGTGTTCGTCAGAAGCTGAGAATCCAGCACAAAGGAAAGGAAGTTGCTGCTATAGCAGGCATTTCTAGAATTCACCCACAGAGATAGTGATCATGCACATCATTCCTGACACAAAGAGGAAAGACTCCGTATTGTTTCACGTAGCAGGGGAAATCCTTCTGATGGACGTTACGGTGAGGTCCGATATTGCCTGGAATTAAGAGTTACCATCTAAACAACATAACATACACTGATATTAGGACTATGAATCAATTAAAAACTAATCAAAACTAACCAGAAATACTGCTATTCATGATAATACAGACAAATGAAGATAAAATAAAGTATATTAGCATAAAGAATAAGAAATCATTGAATATACATTACAAAAAGTCTTTAAATGCACTACCATTCAAAAGTTTGGGTGTAAGTTTTTATAACATGTTTTTGAATGAAGTCTCGTGCTCAAAAAGGCTGCATTTATTTCATTAAAAAATATATACTGTGAAGTCTTGTATACATTTTTATTAGGGGTGTAATGATTCATCGATATGGATCGATACATCGATACGATGTCTGACGATGATTAATCTATATTTAATTTATACAGCGAAGACTATGCAGTTGTTTTGCATTTGATTATTACATTTCTGTAGCGTACCTGACAATGTATTTTAGACTGAGCTGAAAAACCTGAAAAGCACTGTTTATTGAACTTGTGTCTTTGTATTTATTTTCTGCTATTGTTCTTTATTATTTAAAAAAAAAAACGTGTAGACCTATTTTTTTTTTGTTGTGAATGTCCCAATTGAGGTACAGGATGTGAAAATTTCAGATAAATGTTCATGTTATATATTTTGGTTGCATTTGTGAGTTAATAAAAATGTAGATGGTTGTTTAAAATAGATATATAATATCATAATATCGATATATCGATCGATATACTCCTGTATCGAATCGAATCGTAATCGTATCGTAGAATTTTTTGAGGTATCGGCAAATATATCGCTGGGTATGAGAATCGATATCGTATCGTATCGTGACGAACCATCCGATTTACACCTCTAATTTTTATATGCTGTTTTGGTGCTCAAGAAAATAATAAAAGTATTCTTTTCTTTCAATGATTTTTTTTTTTTAATTCTTACTTGAAATCTTTTGTAAAATGTCTTTACTATCATGTTTATCGATTTAATGCATCTTTGCTGAATAAAATTATTAATCTATTTCAAAACTGTTCCCAAACAGTAGTGTGTATGTAATCAACCTATTACATAATACAGTTTGAGATTATGCATGTCAATTAAAAATGTAAAAATGTAAAAAATTACATGATATTCCAATTAAATAACTGCATATCAGTTTTTACTGAAAAAGCCCAAATTAAGTATTACTCTAGCAGATGACATATCAATAAATATAAGCCTATCACTGGCCTACAGTCCACAGCAATCCATTTTCCAATCAAGTTTAATCTGTCTGAGGTAGATTAGAGGCTGAATGACATTTTTTGGCTACCTCTCAAGACCCCTGTATTCTGTTTATTTTCATTCCATTGCATTCTCTAGATGTTTTTGAAAGCAAGAATACATGCAGTGTAAATGGCTCCTTACTCATTCTGTGCTATTGATCTCAGTAAATGTGGTTTGGCAAGCCGCGTTACCTGCAGTAGCGGCTGGGACTCACTGATTTGGAATAAACATTAAGATGGGTCTTCAAGGCTGATTTGCACAGATGGTAGGAAAATCCCTCACTATGGAATTTATGTACGAGTCATGGGGGTGATTAGTTGCACATAAATTAATCATGTTAATATAACAGCCATAATATTTTTACTCTCCGGCTTTTCAAACGTACACTCTCTGCTAATCATAACAACTTCAGGAGGATATAATTACCAAAACACACACAAAGATATTGATGTAGACTTTCAGCAGCTCTTATCTCTGTGAGTGACAGTGTGAAAGAGAGCACACAGGAGGAAGTACCAAAGCACATTTCCTCTCTGTCCTTGTGGTGTGTGCGTGAGCAAGAGGAAGTAAAGGATGGGGAGCCTATCAAATAGATACCTCTCTCAACACTCTCCAGTTGCCAGACACAATGCGAAATAAAAACAGCACACGCACACCTCTGTCAGCACTTAAAGCAGGAAAGACACACACACACACTAGCGATGCGCGGATGAGCTAAAACGTCACCCGAATCCACAGCTTCAAATAAATTATCCACCCGCCAACCGCCCGCACCTGTATTTTTGTCTGATTTAGATAACCGCACCCGATCATCACATAGGGTTCGTACGGTCGCCCGCGGATATAACCGCCATCCGCGCATCACTAACACACACACTATAGTACTCTCTGCTGTATTCTGTCTTGAGGTTTGCAGTTATGATTGAATCATTACTCATTACTAGAAGTGCCCAGAGGCATTCCCAGAATCTGTGCCCACAGAGATTCCCAAACAGCTCAAGTGAGAAGACTCACTTCTGACTGATTAATGGCTGCAGCTAAGTAGATATCATGTGTATACATTGCTTTTCCATTGGCTGATTTGACCATGGCGATCTGTGGGATTTGATGCATCGAACCACAAAATCTGACCGATAATGAATGCTGGCCATCATTAACAGTACAGTTGATCGCCAATTGTGAGGTAGCTAAAGCACGACACCTACTAATCACACCACCCACTACATCAGCTTAACTACCGGTGTAAGACGCAATGACTGGATAGAAATAGAAACAAAAGTCATCTTCTTTTCACACTACAAATTGTGAATCATAATCTTAGGTTGTCTTGTTCTGCTCATACTTTAATGGGCTAGTTATTAATCCCAAACCAGGGTAAAATTCCTCAGTTCAACCATTCAGACTGCTTTAACCTGCCTTAAAAGGAGGCAGAAAAACATGTCAGACTGCAACTTGTATGAGAAGAAAATGTTTCTTGTGTAGAATTTAGGGCTGTCAAAGTTAATGCTATAATAACGCATTAATGCAATCTCACTTAAAAAAAAAGGGCAGTTGAATATAACAGTTTGGGCTTTGTTGTTAATTTTAACCTTTAATATTATAGTAATGTACCAACTGAGAGGGTTCCCTATATAGCTTACAGCATTAGTTTTTTTCTTAAGAAAACCAAACTATCGTACAGATATCGGCAGATATCTTTTTGAATAATCAGTATTGGCGGAGAAATCTAGTATCGTGCATCCCTAAAATATATAAAAATATACCTTCAAACAAAATGAGCAGTCAATAAGGTTTATATTGCATGACCTCACTGACAACAGCCCTCGTCCCACACTAAAGTAGGTGACCTGACAAAAAAAAGAGAGTGTGTTCTTATCACCAGACAACAGGCATGTCACAGTCTGTGTGTGTGACTCACAAGTGCCCTGAGCTCCAAAGAGGGGGATATCTAATGCTCTGAAGCAGCGGCAAACCACTTTCACCCAGTGCAAATAAGCAAACACAAGTACGCAAAAAACACAGAGACTGGAAGTGTGTGTACGACACTCAGGCTAACACAAAATCTGCACACACAAAGCAAATACGACCTTAAACGTAGGCTGGCTTCATTCTCCAGTGATGTTCTGCATGTAGGTGACAGTGAGCATAGTGGAATCAGGCAGTGAGAGAGCAGCGCCGCACAAAGTAAATAAAAACCTCAGGACACACTGTGCTCAGCCATGTCTGACCGATCCCTACTATTGTGTCACATCTAATCACATCCATCGGCTAGAACCAGCAGCTCCTGCGGTGCCACATTTGCCCTACTGCACTCCATATCTTTCCTCTTCTACTATACTATTTGGCAGAGCAGAAGTTCATGGCAGACTCTCAATGCTGCAGCCAAGTGGAATCAAAGTTTCACCGATAGCACAAACATCTGTGAAAAAGCCACAGCAATTTACTCAACCTTACAAAAGAAGAAATTTTGAAAAACATCTAAATTGGTTTTCATCGTGCATTCAAAATATCTTCTGTTGGGTTTCACAGAAGACCGAAAGTTAGGTATGGAATGAAATGACAAAAGAGTTCACATTCACAAAACAGCAAAATAGGGTTTTCAGTCCTGTGTTCGAGTCATTAATATGCTTGCATTCACACACATTGGTTATTTACGGGAGTGACAACTGCATTCTATTATAACCAAACTCACACCCACAAATTTTCAGGACTTACAATCATTTGTTCGGCGAAGCTCTGCTGTGTGATAGGGATGTAACGATTACCGGTTTGACGTTAAATCAAGATAAAATTCCCCACGGTTAGTATTACCGTTTCATCATTTAATTATCATTAAAACCGTATTAGATTACCGCGATTGGAACAACTCACGATAAATAAATACTGTCCAGTGTCCAGCATAAAGCACAGTTTTAAGTAAACTTTAAAGTCTTTAAAGTTTAAGTCTCACGTGCGCACAGCATGCAGAGTAGTTTCGTTTTGAGTGAAAACAGGGCGGAAAAGCTGGGAGGTTTTAAAATAATTATACAAATGAATATAGGCCTATGAATTAATTAATTATATGAATGTACCTCTGAAGGTTCTGACTGTCTTCAGAAATGATTCGATGGCATTTTGTTTTCATCTTCGCTCCATGTAATACATAAAGGAAGTGTTCTTAATCGCAATACTGCTTTGTCCACGGAGGTTACGGAAACAGCTCTATTTCAGCTTTTCCATAAGCGCCATCTGCTGTCAGCGAGTGGATTTACAGAGACTTATATTTACATTCAGCCTGTGTGCAGTTTCTGTCTGGCAAAAAACGGACCGAATTAGCATGCCCTGCTGTCAATTTTGACCAGTTGATGAAAAACAAGCTTATGTGGCTTCTACACATTTAAACAATCATAAGTTATCTAGAATTATTTATGGAGCAGATAAAATACATATAATTTATTAATCAATTATCATTTTGACATATCTTTTCTTTATTTAAAGGCTGAAATGTGAGGTTTACCTTTTTATGAAACTTTTTCAAAGCTTTATTTGAACATTTACATGAGATATTTCAACATGCTATTAAACTGTTGTCAGTCAAGTTGTCATTTAAAATCCGAACATCATTGGTAATGTTATTGTTTTAGTGATTATGCAAACAAAAAGTCATTTTATTTGTTGTTTGTTGATTTTTAAATATAAAACTTGAAGTGATTTATGTGTCGGTACTTTTTGAACATCTCCAGCACATTTTAACAATACTGTGATAATACTGATAACCGTGATAATTTTGGTCACTATAATCGTGATAAGAAATTTTCATACCGTTACATCCCTACTGTGTGAACAGAACCGGACTGGGCAACTAGTTTTCTGTCACGCGATCGCAAACGAGGGGGACCCTCAGCTTAGGGTGGCCCAGGACGCAGATAAGAGCGGTGTGGCATCTGAAGATTTGATCCAGTTTTGTGGTCTGAGTGTGACTAAAACGCTCTGCTCACTACAGAGGTATAAAAGCTGAGGTCGGTTAACTAAGATTTGATGGATGAAACTGTGCCTCAGTTGAACTTTTGTAGTGTCAAGTGTGATAAGACTTTGTATGTTGCCATCTTTGTTATGTACTTTGGACATGCGCAATGGTTACAGGTGATAATCCCAAACAGAATACAGGCTTGACTTCAGTTGCACATTCATACAGACAGTACTCAGGCCTCTATTGTAAGCTGCAGTGTGAACAGGACATTTTGAAACTCACTCCTAAAAGTAAATACGGTCATCAATCCCAAACACTGACAGTGTGAGTGTAGCCATATTCATTTTTAGGTAAACTATCCCTTTAAGTTGGCCTCGGTTTAGTGAAACCATCATGAAACGGTACTTGCAACCCATTTTAAGCTCATAATGTGCCTTATTTCTGAATAAAAATGAATATTTAACAAGGCAAAAAATGACTTGAAAGTTGATTTTACCCATTAGCAGTTAGGATGTTTAGGATCCATTAGGATGTTTAAAATAGGGAATTCCACAGACCCAATGCAAAACCCAACAGCCTGCACAGCCTAGGCGATGCCAGCAGGAGAAACAAGTTATTACATTTTGATGAAAACGTTTACGGAGACAAAATTTTTCCCCCTGAATTATGTGTGCTGATGCATTAGTGCACAGTAACACCTAGAAACTGTATTACAGGGTTAGTTCACCAACAAATGAAACTAGTATGACTTTTTCTGTGGAAAATAAAATATGTTTTTTGAGAAATGTCTCAAAGTCTGTCCCAATTTGTGTGCTTATGCATGCACTATCCTATGATTGTGAGTAATGCATTCAAATTTTCAAAGAGCTAAATACCCAGATGATGTACTTAATATAAAATTCATACACTAGATAGAGTACATTGTTCATATAGTGTACAGTGCGTCATTAGGATCATACAATGGAAGTCAAAGGTCACCAACACTCTTGGTTACCAACATTCTTCAAAAACATATTTTTGAATGAAAAGAAACACAGGTTTGGAACAACATGAGAGTGAGTAAAGAATGACAGACTTTTCATTTTTGTGTGTAAGGGGTGTTGACTAACATTCTCTCAAGGCTGTCACATTCATAAGCTAATGAAGCTACAAAACTCCTCCCATCAGCATCGGCATTATTATGTAAGAGAGAGACAGAGGTAGAAAGAGGCCAGGCAATATGAGCAGTGAGGTGTGGCTGCACTCAAGACACCGGAGAGCTCAGAGTGGATGAAACTGGTCTGGTTAAGACGAAAGCTGAGAGGGGAGCTTGAGAAGGTGCTGGCCTGCGACATCACCACAGAGCTGATGACTGCCTTAACATTCTCACATGCTCTCTATGGAGAAAATGGACTTTGATGGGAAGACAGAAGAGGGATTATAACAGAATTTAAAGCAAACATCTGAAGAAAATATAGTTTGTAACAAGCCACCTATGAGCTTGCATCAGGATCTGTTGGTAAGACTGTAGCTGGCAAACATAGCAATGTCACTCAATTAAAAAAAAAGAAAGAAAAAAGAAAACATGCACCATGCAACCGAGAGGAAATGAGAATGCATTTTGCTTTCAATGTTCAGCTCAAATACGACTGCACACAACTACACCAAAGAGACAGTGTAGGACCTGCTTGCAATGTTTACAACAACGACATACTAAAGTTACGATAAAACGGAAGTAGTGACAAATCTTTTCTTCTGGATTGTGGCGTACATCCGAGTGTAATGGATTAACGAAACAAAAACATAATAATAGGGCAGCTCTTGGTTCTACACTCTAAAAAATGCTGGGTTGTTTCAACCCAACTTTGGGTCAAATATGGACTAACCCAACCGTTGGGTTAAATTTTTACATTAAATTTTTAACCCAAAAGTTGGGTTAGTCCATATTTGACCCAAAGTTGGGTTGAAATAACCCAGCATTTTTTAGAGTGTATGCATCACTTGTTGATTCACTGGAAGATTGAGTTATGACATTCTGATTAAACATTAAGAGGTCAAAGCATTTTCAAATAATGAAGCATGCATGGATTAATTGTTCACAATAAGCTCTATAACATGCATTTAGAAAATAGATTTTTATTTTTTTTATTTTCCATTTCGTCTTTAAAATCTTACCTTCATTTTAGTCCTCCTCAACATTCTTTACACATTAAACTCTCATATTATTACAAAACATAACCTTCCCTGTGAGCACCAAAACACTATACTATATTATTTCAAGTGAACACCCACCAAACCAAACAGAGAGACCACCCACTTGAGCAGCTATTATGGTTACAGTCACCTGGTTACAATCTGAAGAAAAGATACTGGTAGAAACTAAAACTGCTTTCACTTGCTTAATGGTAGAGTATCACTTCTAGCTGCAATAGTCCCTGTGGACACATAACAGGGTATTATATACTCTGTTCTAGGATGAACCATTATGAAACAGGTGGATATGTGGAACAAAGCAGTGTTCATCTGTAGCACCATTAAAGCAAGTACACATATACAGGTTCTTTTCTCCTGTATAACTCTTCCACGGTAATGAAACACTGCGGTGAGAGTATCAGACCTGCTGATCAGTTCAACTCCAGACTGGTTTTCCATTCATGCATTAGTATATATAGGTTTTGCTCAAGGACACATGGCTGAATAGTGATTCGCCGAATATCAAATCCCAGTCAGCTGTCAACCTAAACAGAGTCTGAGCATCATTCAATTCAAACGTGATCAAATACGCTGTCTAACTAGACGGCTCAGTGGGTTCTGACACCCAGCTACGGGTTCCTCCCGGGTGACTCAGGACCGTGAGCCGTAAGAAACCTGAACAGCCCTTGTGTGTAACGAGACTCATGCCGCGTAAGTTACAGGTGATCAAAACATCAAACGCGAGTTTTCAAGAGCAGCGGAGGAGATTTTAGATCATATCACCTTTGGCTTCGCAGTCGGCGCAGTATTTGTTATCATCCTCTCTCAGCATTTTGGACAGAATGGCCTGATGCTGCTCGTTCAGTTTCTGAGCCTTTTCCCTCTCCGATCGCGTCGTCATCTCGGCCCGTTTTCTGTCAGCGTTTCTGGATAAAATCACCTGTCTTGCCCCCGATTCACTCTGTTCAATTGTATCGTTATAGATGGAAGACCATCCCCTGTGAAATGAAACTGTGGTGGGCTCACGGCAACGGAGCGGCGGCTTGGTTGAGATAGATCGGCGGAATATGGCCGATTGGAGGAACTGAGCGGAAGCGGAAACGGAGACGAGGAAGGTACAGTGAGCCGAATAAAATAGAATTAAGAAATACGGTGAATTGGGAACTGGGAGAACGTTTAATCAAATCTAAGTGTTATATCATTTTTTGCCGATTTAAAAGTCAGACTCTTGCGTCATTGCTGAGGTATGTATGTGTTGGTAGGTTGGACAGCCGGTTTGACGCGAAATATCTTTAAATCATATCTTACATTAACGTTACTTAGAATGGTGTCACTGGCCAAATATTTAAATCCTGGTAAATAGACTAGTTTACTTTGGCAAAAGCTATATTACAAACTAGGTGACATTATAAGTAAATTTGCGAACGTTTAATGTCTACATTTTAAACTGTGACAATACACTTTTTAATAAATAATGAAATTATTACAACTTATTAAACTTTAACCATGCAAAGTTTTAGCCACTTATTTTAAATAAACATCAAAATTATTTAGAGACAATATATAAAATACAAAATACTATGAGAAAAACGACACCGTTCAGCAATGTATACCTTATTTATTGAATTTGTTTTCTAGATTCATCATACTCTGCAAGATATCAGCCAATTTTCCATCGTTTGTTCAGTTTTGTGATCTTTGCAGAGTTATTATAGTAATAGCCTACCACTATCATGGTAAATTATCATTTAAATGCTGATCGGGCTTTCTCTCCCAGCCTTGCTGTTGTGCCCTGATAATGCATTTAGCCTCTCCTTAAATGCTGATATGGTACTGCTTATCTGTAACAATCCATGTGCAGATACATAGGAAAACTTTTGCAGTAATAACTTTTTTTCCCCACGAAATAAAACTGAATCATTTACATGATATTAAACACAAACACATGTCCTTGTGACAAAACTTTCTATGACTGTATGAAATCTGACAAAAAAATATATATGTTGAATATGTTTATTCTTTGAAGAGATCTTTCAGGCCTTGCAGACTTTGTTACCCACTTTCAAAGAGAATAAAAACATTTGATTTCTAATAGCAGATTCTTTTCAAAATGCCAATTAAAGGCTGAACAGAACCATTCAAGTAGTTCAAACTACTTTTACACAAACTATTCATCCTACATAGTAGATCCATACAATCGGCAAAGACAAACATTCCAGACATTCTCTTTTTGTATCTGTATACAGAATTATTACTCACATTCAAATGTTAAAATAAATACATTTGGATATTTTTAACAGGGCAAATTAAAAATCAATACAACGTCCCTTCCTCTCCCAATCACCATATCGTGTAGGATCAGGACCTCTGGGACCACCTTTCTCCTTAGTTTCTGGATTCACATCATCTGGAAATCCTGTTAAAGGGGAAATTAAATATTGTTCCATTTTATGTCATTAATTGTATAAACTTAAAATACACTTAATTAGTCATTTATTAAAAAAGAAAGAAATTCTGAGCTATAGTTCGTGTATAGCCAATCCTTTCAATAGATACCTTATATGTAAATTATTGTACAATAATAATATAACTGTATAACAGAAATGACGTGTGTTCTTACGTTCAAAAACAACTTTAGATTTTGACTCGGTTTCGTCCATGTCAAAGCGTCCTTGGGGCGTTTTTGCTTTCTTTAACGGTTCTTTATCTTTGGCCACACCACCAGATGCATATCCTGCTGTCCTATGACATGCTGCAGATACATAGGAATAAGAGCAGCGAGACACAGTCGCAAACTGACATGTATACTCGAACACGATTCTCAGTAATAAATATAAAGGACGTTTAGAAATTATGCATATCAATATGACATTTGTACAAATCGATGCCTGTTGTGCAAGCATGTCAATGAACAGTTAAAACCCAATCAAAGGTATTCAGGTTGCACTCACCAGTATAAGTCGACTCTAAAAATAATCCTTTCTTTACAAAACCTCTAACTGTAGTACAGCAAACATGTAAAAGAGACATTTTGCGTGGATGCTGTACTAGTCTGTTGTGAGCTTTTCCCTTGTCGCAGCAGAAAATTACACAACTCAAGAATGTTTTGACGATTGAAAATGACGATGCACGCGTCATCATTTAGGGACACAAGATACACTCGAGAGGATCGCGGCGGCGCTACAGAAGTGCAGAGTCGAATGTTACGTATATTTACATCTGCTTTGCATGCGTCTTTTCAAAGCGAAGAACAGATGAGGAACTCTATGAAAATCAGTTACAAAATACTACAAAATAATACTTAGATTCCCTGTGAGACATAAGCGGTAAAAAAATATATATATATAATTTTACAGAACTCAGAAAATTACAAAAATACGGTTTTTGATGGTACCATGCCAATGCTATAAAAAAATAACGAGCTGAAAAACTATGATATAGCCTATTATGCCCGAAACACAACTATAAAGGGACATTTGATGAATTAATGAATTAAAGTAAATTAATTTGATGGAATATGTGACGCGATTTTTCTTAAAGGCAGAGTAAGTGATTTCTGGTAGCCAATGTTGATATTTGAATAAAACAAACACGCCCCTACCCCAAAAGGGTCTTGCCCCTATTTTGATAGCTCCGCCCCACATATACGTATGCAACCCAGGCAACGATTAGTTCTGTGAAACAAAGCAAAACCAATGTTACACCGTGTCTACATCGGATGTGAGCGGCACAACGCAACAAATCCCCGACAGAAAACTGCTGCCGGGTTCTATTTATGACGTGCTGACACAAATTTCAAATGGTTTTCAACGGTCGTTTGATCGCGTCCAGTGTAGGCAGACTTTAGCTGTTGTAGACACAGTGTTACTCACCAACTGAGAAGAAACAAAGCAACCTCGGCGTCCGATCGCAGGCCTCCGCTCCTTGAGTTCTCTCCAGCGCTGGAAAGCTGATCCGATATTTACACGGGTCCTACTTCTTGCCTTATCATTCCGCAGACGTTTTCCTCTTTTGTTTTTTATCCGCCATCTCTATCTTTCTGTCGCTCAGCTCGGCTAATGTCCGTCCCATGCACTGAAAGCTCTCTCCTCCACATCACGAGTAGACACGCCCCTTATTGCTGATTGGCTACAAGTTTGTTTTGCTATTCGGCCGAATCAGTTTTCTAAAGTGTTTTTGAGAAATCACATACCCTGCCTTTAATTGCACTGAAATACAAAAAGAAATCAAAAACACTCTTCATCATGCAATACTATGAATAAGATCTGTTTTGATAGACATATGGATTCAGATAAAGTGGGCCACCTAGATGTTTTTTCTTTTCTTTTCTTTTTTTATTACTTTTGTTAACTTTAAGGTCCAGTTATAATATTTCAATTTGAATACAGTTCATATAAAGTGTTATTTGCAAGCTATAATATACCAATAAACATTTTGAGATGCACTCCAGACAAAATTATTTTCAGGTAAAGTGGGCCATTCCTTATTTATGAAAAAATTATTCTGCATCTTAAAAACACATGATATATATTAACACATATTATCAGACAAACATATTTAACCAACCCAAAATTATATAACCTATAGGTTATGAGTAAAATAAATCATGTGTAAATCCTTGTCTCAATTCATGTGTGAAATTCCAGACAACTGAAAGAACGTGTTGTGTTGACATTGAATTTGATGAAATCTGAATATCAGAATATTCAGAAATCAGAATATTGCCAAAAATTAACTCTACAATATATTAAAAATGTGACTATAACACAAGCAACAGCAAAAATTAATAAGAGGAACATTTAAAATGGTAAATATGTAAAAAAAAAGTTTTCTGTCTATGTTCTCTAAACACTTTAAATGAACTTTAATTATGTTCATATTTTAAGCTTTATATACTGCATCTACATTTTGCTCCTCTCATCCTTTCTTCACTCCACAGATTGAACTTCATGCCTCGACTTCCTTTCTATTCTTTTTTTCCTTTCTTCCATCTCTGACTTGAATTTCCTGACTGCAGTGTCATTTCTAAACAAGTAAATTATACAAGTCATCTATAAAATAACCATTGAATGTCAATTTATTTAATGAATTTGAGTATAATAACTGAAGGTTAAAGGTCGGCCCAATTGACCTGAATCCCACTGGCCCACTTTATCTAACACATTCAATGTGAAACAATGTGTATTGTGAAAAGCGCTATACAAATAAATTTGAATTGAATTGAATTGAATTCAGCCAAAGTGGGACAGCAATATGTAAACACCTTACAAGAAAACTAACAAATTTAAAAAAAACATTTATTCTCTGCATTTTATTCCCTGTTAACTCTAGTAACAAACAAAGCAGGAACTGTCCCAATAATATTTATTTCCATTTAGTGAGCAACCTTATTAATTTAGAAATGAAAATCTTATGTCGAAGCGTTTTCTATCTTTCACCATATAAGGCAGTCCTCCTTTAAGGTGTGGCCACACCCAGCAGTGTCATGTTGCATGTAAGACATATGTCAGACATTATAAAATGTGTAAAATACAATATGAAAATAATAGGCTATGCGTGAGTCTAAACGCGCCCTAATGTTATAAAAAAAATAAAACAACTGGGAAATGCGAGTCCACTTTATAGCAGTCGGTTCTAAATGTCCAAAATATTTTACACTCTTATAGAGTTAGCATAGCCTTTTTCTGGAAATAGATTAGGCTATATTTAACTTTATTTTATGTAGCAACACACTAGCAGGTCCCTCGTTACTCTCGTTATTAATTAAGAAAACATCGTTAGGGAAATTGTCAGGTCCAAAGATGGCAAAGTATCTTCAGGAAATTGTAGTATCCCCCACATTAATACTGTGTGAAATACTGCCAAACAAGGCCTAATGGAGGCCTACGCATACGCAACTATCGCGGAGTCACCTACTTTTTAAATCAATACCGTTTATAAGACATTATTAACATATGTTTATATGTTATAGGAAAGTAGGCCTTCGTAAAATCAGCCTTCGCCTGTCATTATTTGGGGTCCATTACGTCGTATGAAGTATATGGCCCTATTTTACCCACTTTTTTATTCTGGCCAAGGGTTCGCGACTGCGTTCCTATAGCGAAGGCCTAGTTCTGACCTAAATGACTTCCATCTCTTAACATTCTGGAACGTTTTAAACGACACTTATGTAACACATTATACGATTTCGGAAAAGATGATGAAACTTAAACCACCTTCCGATATTGGATAGCCTATAAGCTTCTGGTTATTTTCAGGAACACCATCACATCTGCACACACTTTTGCACTCTCCAATAGAAAAGAAAAAAAAAAGCCCTCCATTTATCATGCAACCAAAACTGTCATTCACTAGAGAGTCATCACAGATATGCAATGCTATCTGGGATCTATCCACAATGACAAAACCTGCGTGGTGTTGCTATAGGTTATAGTTATACTCAACAAAAAGCGCTAAACAAATCGAACCGTTAGAATGACCCAGTCTGAAAAACGTCTGAACATCTGAAAGTCTGAAACATGACCACAGATATGTAATCATTCGTATCAAGCTATAATAAAATATATTTTATACACGCCGACATCTCCGAAGAACGTGAAGGACAAATAAAAAAAATCTTGTAACATATCAGTGCTACCAAGTTGGTTTGCCTTTTGATAAACTGTTGCTTGTGTAAAATGTAAATTCAGACAATAGCCTAAATGTATAGACTTTAGTACAGGTGTTATTGGGCATTGCATTGATATTTCGTCTTTGTCTCTTTAATTTCAAAGAATAGTTAAAGTTAAAATTGACAAATAATGTAAAATGAAGAACATATTTGCTAACAAACAATGTTTCTGGAACGTCGCAACACCATATTTCTGCATATAACAAGTGCTGTATAGTAGGTCACGCCTCCGAATAAAAAAGACAGTCTAAACACAAGCATGAAAAATTTAAGTCGTTCATGTAGCCATAGGCCCATTTTTCCTGTAGAATATATTTTAATTCACAGGACTATTTTTTGCTGCAAGTGATATGCTAATTAGCAAACGTGCAAAATACAATCCCTCCAAGTAAGCCTACATACGAATATGAAAAAATAAAAATAAAAAGATAGGCCTATCGAAAAATAAATTGGTAACACTTTATAAAAAAAATTTGTTCGTAATTATAACAATATGTAATGCTCATCAGCGTATTAGTTGGATGCAGTTAAAAGAGTAAATTAGTTCGAATAAAGCTCTGATTAGCAATAGCGTGATGCAGCATATAGGTTAGCCTATTTATTCGTCTATAATGATATCCGCCTGTTCATCAGTTATAGGCTATAGCTTTTTACCCAGAATCGCCTATTTAAAACTATTAAAATAGCCTACTTTTTACTTTAAAATTATATATTTAAATTTAAACTCCTTTGTCTTCCAAGTACCCACATAAATAGCCTAACTACAATTTTGCCAGTGTTTTAAGTAGCCTACGTTTGTCCAACACTAGTGCCTACACTCACTGAGGGAACCGCGGCTGTAAATGGTCAGATGGTCTGTGAGTTTAATCACCGTTATTTTGGCAAGCAGATCCTCAAGCATTTCGTTTTCACTCGTTTGTGGGTTAAAGAGGTGCAAGCTTCTCGGGGTGTGCTTGAAGAGTGTGAGGTGGTAGCCTATCTTTTCACCCTGCATGTGTCTAATCCTGAGAATGACGAGGATATTAATTATAACGAAGCTCACAGTATTTCCATGCACAACAGAGAGGTGGCGTTTAGATAGCTATTCACCAATAACGCAGTGGTAACAACTTGTAATTATATTCGTAATTGTATTCGTATATATATTATATATTCGTTTTTATTTGTTAATATTTTATTTGTAATATTTTGTGACTTATTAATGAAAGTTAGGCTATTATAAAGTGTTACCACAAACGTTAGGCTATTGGAAGTATACCAAATAAAATTAATGCTTGAGATGCAAGCGGAATACGACAGCATTGTATGTTTACATTTTGTTGAAATCGAAATGATGAAATCAATAAAAAATATTCTGCACGACTGTAACGGAGAGCAGCAAATATTCTTTTAGCTGTTTTTTTACAAGCTGCATATTACAAATGAAAGACTGATTTTACGTTAAAAAGAAGAAAGTAATGTGATGTTGAAATACGTCCATTAAAGTCTCTTAATCAGTGTTGGGAACGCTACTGATTTTCGCCGTGTTCTCAGTCCAGGGCTGAAGGTTCTGAAGTGCGAATAGAGAGCTGTTGTGTAGGCAGACTGGGTCCGGAGTAACAGGTTGATTTATAGTCTTTTGAAAAGCTTCTTGCTGAAGTTGCATAAGGATTCGGTTCGCTTGTTGTCGCTCGGCTTCTCTCTCCTCTGCCGTCTGCCGCCTGCATGGATTTGGATAGGAGTCATTTAGTCGGTGATTTCAGCCATGATTTCTCATAGCCGTTTTAGTGGTTGGCTAAATTTAATCAAAAATACAAAGCGGTGATCCTAATACCAACGAATACCTTTTGTCATTAGGTTTATGAAGTACATGGAAATCTTGTTTGAAAATGCAGATTATATATATATATTTGCCTATAGATCAATTATACTACATTTAATTCAATATAAGTTACATTTCAGGTTCTCAGATCAGTGATGTAGTCAAATCACAATCAACACAATCATAAATGTCTGTGCACTTCAATTGTTGTGATAATAATAATAATTAGTTATAATAATCAGCACAAACACCATCACATCAATTATCCTGCTTGAACAGAAGGTAATTAAACTTCTAACACAACTAAGACTTTAGGGAAACATTGTTGCAGTATAACTGCATAATTTCCGTCGTCGTCTAAAAACTCGATCATAAAATGACTTTAGGTCTGCTCCTATTAAGTTCCAGGCCTAGCAGAATGTGTAATAAAATAGTAAAAGCTGGAGTAAAAAAGACATTGGCAGAAGTCCATCATTAAGAATATAACCTGTTTACACCGCCAAGAAAAAGGCCACAGTCAACAAATATTGGTCATTCCAAAATAAATGGAGTCAATTCAATATATTGATGTATTTAGGTTGAATTAACATATAGGCCTACTGAGTGAATTACATGAACAGGCCTTCCAAAAGCACAATATGGAATGCATTATGGAACTGACCCAACTGACCTCATAGAGGTCTTTAAAAACAAGATACTCAACTGGGTTTAGTGGTGAGACGAAAAAGAATGCATTACGTGTGAGTGTAAAAGCATGATTAGATCACAAAAGCTCACCTCCATTTCGTTCTTCTGTTCTGGAACCATGTTTTGACCTGCGCATCAGTCATTTTAAGTGCTTTCGCTAAGGCTGCCCTCTCAGCTGACGCCAGATACTTCTGACGGTGGAAGCGTTTCTCCAGCTCGCAGATCTGGAGGCGCGTGAACGACGTCCGGGGCTTCTTCTTCTTCGGAGGCGTTCGGTTCTGGTACGGGTGACCTATACGGCGTGTTACAGTGAACGGTGAGAGGGCCACTAGATTGAGAGACAGAGTGAAAGCAAGCGGAAGAAATCAGCAAAACGACAGAGCCAAGCAGTGAGAAGCAAATGAGGCTTCCAGAGATGAAAGATGACCTTTGTCTTTTGAAAAACATGCAACAATTACGAAATATATCGAATAAGTTCCGCCAAGCAAGCAAACAGACAGGAACAGTGGCGCCCACACCACTGGACAAGAACTTTTTTTTTTTTTTGCATTTTCTTAGGTCTATTATGACGACAGTGTGAAATGTAAATTATAAATCAATCAATCGATCGATCGATCACTGTAAAATGTTTTGTCAGGTAACAAGATATATGCCTCATGGTAACATCTAAATTAAGTGATTTTATTCGAGTCGAAAATATTATTTATTTTGACTGAATCAACTTGATTACATGAGGTTACATCAGTGAAGGCATTTTTTAAGGGTCAAATCAATAGCTCATTAAGGTAACAACAGCACATTTTTACTTTAACTTTCACATTTTTGCTAAAACTGTGATGACCATGTGGAACATTTACAGACAGGATCAATCAACATTCTCAATTCACAAGTTCTCATGTGAGGAAAAAAAACTTTATGTCATTCATTAAATATAAAACAGACAATCATACACTCTATAATTGATTATACCATTGACACACCCAACAGAAAAACATTTGTATGGATATAAATTTTTAAGAAAATTTTCTTTGGCCTATCGATGCATTGCAATGACTGTTAATGTGTATAGAAACGTTCGTTTATGCTATTAATTCGCGAGACCAGTAACGTTTACATTTTAAGTTGTTTTTATAAAGTTGTCAGAAACAAAATTAAACTATTTCATGGAGTGGCTTTAACAGTAAAGCCCTTTTGAATTATTTTAATTCATGGATTTGCGAGTCTACATAGAAATTCAACCAAATTAAAAATTAATTAACATGTAAAAAGTTCAATGCCTAAAAAAATTAAAAATCTAAGTTGTCACAAAGTTACAACCTAAAATAAGTCATTGTAGTTTTTCGACCGCTTTGATCACTGATAGGTTGAATTACTGATATGATTAAACACGATGAAAACATTTTTACAATGCAATCTCGAATAAGAACGGATTCGAATAAAGCATAGAAATACCACTGCAAAGCTTCAAAGAGTGATTTCTATTACCTGTAAATCTGTCTTTGGTATATCTCCTGTTACTCTCCATCCATGGAAACGATAATCCCGTGAGATTGTTAATGGTGCCCATGCTTCCCATACTTGGCACCGTGGCAGCGCTGGTGGGAATGGACGAGTGAACGCTGCTCAGCGGCCGGTGCGCTGGAACCCGGATCACTCCCGAAGAATTAATGCAATTCCCATTAACATTCGTGCCCAAGTTCATGTTGTACGAGCCGTTGAGGGAGCCAACGCTGCACGAGTTTCCATTGTATCCAGCCGAGTTATTGACATTGTAGTTGCCAGTCATGGTATTATAGGCTGTGCTGACTATGCAGCCCAAACCGTAGTCCAGATCCTGCATTCTGGGGTTGGAGATCATGCAGCTTCCCTGGTCTGCATTGTGAAGAATCTGATCGATCCCAAAACTGATGGTGTCTGCGTGCGTCTGGTGGAGATGCGCTCCCATATGATCCATGGTGTGGAGAAGCGCGCGCGCTCCTGCGAGCCTACAGGATCCTCCACGTCCCCCTAGTTATCATACAGCAACTAAAACGCAGTTTAGTCCAGACTTGTTGTTATCTAATAGCATTGACTGCATGTGTGAGAAGGACTGAACTACAGACGATTGTCTTTTTTACTGCCTCCCTATACCCTTATAGCTATAGCCTGCCGGATGGAGCCACGGGAACATCAATCAAAATGCCAAAGAGGCTGGGTAAAATTAAGCCTCCAATTCTGGGGTGAGAGACCCAATTGGCTAAAGAAACCACGACGAGTCTGTTCAATGAAACGCATTGGAATTCCCTTCTCAGCACAGGGCAGCTCAAAGTGATTTATTAAACCAAACACCAACGATTTTTCAAAACAACAACAACAACAACAACAACAACAAAAAATTCAATTACATAATTAACTTGGCTATGCAGTCTCTGTTGTTGAGATATTTTCTCTTTGGATATTTTGACCATGCGAAAATGAGGCAGTGATTTCAAGGTTAAGTATTTTTCACTCTTGTTAGGCTACAACAGATCAATATTTTGCGACCATGAACTCAAATGAATTACAGTGGTTTGTCAGTATTTTATGGTGAGAAAGATCAATCACACACACAACCATACTGTCAACGATATTACATTTCATTGTCCAATTAAATCTGAATAAACCAGTCATTCTTATCGGAATAATTGTATTCTTCATCAAAAAGAGATGCTTATTGATCACAACAAGGTGGGGAAATATGAAGGAAATTCTGTATGAAATGTCTTTCCAAATTTTAAATGATTTATTTTAACTATTGTGAGTCACGACAGAATTAATTTATAATTCAAATTCATTTGGTAAGATACTTCTATCTGTTGCAGTGTTCATGTGTTAACTTTTGTATTAATTATTCATTTTATTTTGTATGCATTAATCTTTCTAAATAAGACGGTAACAACATAAATATGCAATATTAGACGAAAAGCAAACAGTTTCATGTTATCGATTTCCTTCTGGAAGAAAGTGGGTGGTGATTATTTAACGTAAGATGCATTAACGTATTAATATTTGATGGGGCTCCAGATTAATCCTGCAACATTAAAGTTTAATGAAGTACAATAGTGTATATTTTCGCTAAAACTGACCATTTTTGTTTCAGTAGACTTAATTATAGCTTTTAAGATGTGCATGTGCTGAAGATTAAAATACCTTATTATTAATCTGCACTGCAATTGGTGGGTCTAAATGATTGTTTTCTCTTACAATTTAAACGAAAAAGACGAAGCCAGTAGAATGTTAAGTGCTGGATTCAATTGGAACGATCAATTTATGATTGATTAGTATTATCAACCCACAAAGGTCCACTTGAAAAGTGTCATTTATTGCGTTGCTATTGATACACTTCATTCCTCTAATGCAAATTAATGTTTTAATTTGAAATGTTCATTTGAAATTAAATTGAAATATTTTTGATTTACGTAGAATTTAATAACAAAACCGTCTGCACAATTTCCTTCTATTTTTAGAATTCTTTAAATTTAAAAGAAATTTGTCGTTTAATTTCAATTAAATTTCATGTGCGCAATTTGTTGGCTATCCCGCAAACAAAATGGTATTTTTGCGCATTAAACAAAGCATTATTTATTTTTATGATTATGCACTGATGATATCTAAATGTATGTCAATTTTGTTATTCTGTGGTTTCCCCCAAAATTGTAGTCTACAGTAAAAAATAGAAAGCGTCGAGCAATGTGCTGTTGCTATGGTTACCATCTAAGCCAACTCGACGACGCGACTTAACTTGTAACTTATCATTCATAGATACTGAAATGTGTTACATTTTTGAGAAATTATTACTTCAATATGGCTTATATTTAAATAAATAAATAAACTTTCCTTTGACTGACTTTAGTAAGGCCCCGAATTTACTAGTACTTAAACTGTCTGTGCATTAGTGTACCTGTGTAGTAGGTTACTTGACATGTGATCCATCGGCGCTCACTGGCGCCACTTCCATCAGCCGCATCTCTGAGCGCACAGCCATGCTGCTGACAGCTTCAAGTACATCTACACTGAGGCAGCACTCTCATCAAGACAAGAATTTAGCCCTGCTACGTACGTTTGCACGTAGCTCTGATATATTCACAACTATAGCATTATTCTAAAAATGAAAACAGAAATGAACAGCATCAAATTTTTGATTTAGCTCACTGTCCATCTGAATTAATATATTATAGAGACAGGCATTTAATCTTCCTGTATATTTTGGAGTTAATTTTTGAGATAGGTTTGTGAAAGGTGATACCTCTAAAGGGTGGTAACCAGAATTAATGCTCATTGATGTCAAAAGTATCTCATGCAGCCCTTATAATCTTGACTTTTTGTATCTAAAATGCCAGGTAAAGCTATTAAGCAAATGTTAATTGGATATTTGATCCTCACTAACATTTGTAGGCCTACTGCTATAGAATTACAGTTCTCAGTTTTGTAATAAGGGAAACGGGCCTTTACTTTTGGAGGACAGAACGTTAGGTTCACTGTCTTTAACCTCTGGAATAGATGGATGAACTTCTTAATGCATTATGTCAAAGGGGAATGGACCGGGCATTTTTTGGCCTGTATTGTTAAAAAGGAAATAAGAGAACAAGCACACATTTTATTTACCACAGGAAAAACTGTACAATACACCATCAAACTTTTAAATACATCTAAAATAAGCAAGCAACAAAAAGCTTTCATTCTCCAAATATGGTTTCTATTTTCCATTCATATTGATATGATTTAAATTATGGTATGAAGCTAAGATGGCTTCTCAAGGAAGTGTGCAAGCGAAAGCATGGCCTCTTCTAAATTTTTAAGGTGAGACATGTTTGCTGGAAGAATTAGTTTGGTGTTCAGAAGGGGAATGATGACCAAGCACCAGTTAATAAATGTCCAGATCAGTTGCTGAGGTGCTGAAGGACGGAACATCCATTAACTTGTTGTGTCTCCCATGCCAATGACTTGTTTTACTGGATAATGTGTCTGTCAAAACATAGTATGAACAATTATTTCATAAATTGCCCATCATTATAATATGTCTTACAGTCGAGAAAGAAACAGAATGCTTTTGCAATGAAAGGATAACTTGACTAATGCCAACCTCGTCAAATTCATCTGCAAGTGAATAAGGCAAATTATTAAACTGGTTGTTTGCCACTACACCAAATTCAAGAAGTCAAAACAAGGCTATGTTTTGACTCTTTTCAGGCGTCTTTCATTATATAAGAACAATGAGGTTAATGAGGTTATTAAATCATTATCACAGCTAATCAATACTAATGAAGTTCCCTGCTGCACGTGTATAGGATGTATATTATAAGTGCTGTTTGTAATGTAATACAATGTGTGTGCAATAACTTGGCAAAGCTATATCATTAAATATTCAGGTCAATTTAGCCACTGTGTACTTTAGTATTATAACTTTTCTTTAAAAAAAAAATCTTTAGGGAAATGTAGCCATTGCATCCATTTTCATGCAGTTGGACAATTTGTCTAATATAACGACACAAATTACAAAGTAGTAAATGTCGTCCCTCTTAATGCTGGAGGCGGCTTGTGATGGCTATGCAGGACAGATTGCTCACAGGTTGAATTGGAGTACAGATTTATTGTCTGAATCTCCACTCCCACTAACACATGGGAAGTCTCAATTTATACTCCAGGCACCATGTGGATTCACTCTGCAGTCTAATAGTGGACTTGACACCCATGAAGCTGTTCCTTCCCTGTAGCAACTGGATGGTGTGTCAGTCCTCTCGAGTGCGGGTGCATCCTGTCGCCTGTTTTATTTAGGGGAGGCGGGTAAAGCCGGCCTCACTTCCCTTTTCCATCCTGAATGCAGGAACCCAGCTGGGACCTGTTTACTTCACAGAGATGGATGGACTCATCCCACCAGCTACTGGTCATTACGTGTGAGATCAACATTATTGCCTCCCCTCCCGAGCTCCATAGACCAAACAGAGAAAAAACTCTTCTCTAGCAGCCAGTCTGTACTATTAGCTGCTATGTTGCCAAATCAAATATCCATATATTCAATTCAATTCAATTCAATTCGATTCAAGTTTATTTGTATAGCTCTTTTCACGATACAAATCGTTGCAACGCAGCTTCACAGAAATTTAAGTTTCTACAATATATTTAGTATAGCTTATCAGTGGTGACTGTCAGTTAATGTACATATGGCAGAAATGTATGGAAAAATCAATTAAAGACGTAATCAAACAGATGATGAACACTATTAATAGCAATTATTATATGATACTATCAAACTTATAGCAAAATTTGGTAGTAATCCAGTAACTGAGGATATTATGATTGTAAAAACATCAGACATCTCCCTCCTGTTTGTTTTGAACTCTTTCATAGATTATTATTGCATCAACAGATGAAAATATAGCCTACTCGACCCTCATGTTATTCTGAATCCCTATGACTTTCTTTATTCTGAAAAAATTTCTAAATATTTTTTAATTCCTATAATGAAAGTAAGTGGGGTCCAATGTTGTCTTGGACATCACTGACTTTCATTGTATGATCTATAACATTTGTTTTCAATGGACACAGTTTTTGTTTTATTCAGCAGTATTTACTCAGTGCAACTTATAACATCCAAGTGAAAGATTTAACACCAACATGTCAGAAAAAAAAAGAAGAAAAAGAAAAAAAAAACAACAGAATCGCAAAAACCAGCACAAGTCAGGAAATGGATACAAAATTGTTTCAAAGGCTTTATCAATGCTAAGAAGCACAGTGAAGTCTATTATTAAGAAGTGGAAGGTATTTGGTACAGCACAGACCCTCGCTGGATCAGGACGTCACTCTAAACTGGATGAAAGAGCCAGGAGGAAACTGGTCAGAGAGGCGACCAAGAGGCCTACAGCAACTCTGAAGCAGCTGCAGGAATTTATGACAAAGAGTGGTCACTGTATGCATGTGACAACAATATCACAAATTCTCCACAAATGCGGCTTGTATGAGAGGGTTGCAAGAAAAAAGCCACTCCTCAAGAAAGGCCACATGAAATCATGACTGAGCTTTGCCAAAACGCACCTTGAACATTCTGAGGCCACAACACCAAACGATATGCCTGGCGGAAATCCAATACAGTTCAGCATCCAAATAACAGCATTCCTCCAGTAAAGCACGGAGGTGGTAATATCTTGTTATGGGGCTGTTTCTCTGCAGCAGGGACTGAAGCACTTGTCAGGATAAGGATAAGGAAGGAAAAATGGATGGGGCAAAATACCATCAAATTCTTGAGAAAAATCTGTTGCCCTCTGCTAGAAAGTTGTCAATGGGAAGAAGGTTTACCTTCCAACATGACAATGACCCAAAGCACACAGCAAAGCTGAGCACACAGTGGTTAAAGGAGAAAAAGGTGAATGTCCTTGCATGGCCATTCAACTGAATTTTTTTTTATTTTTTATATATTTTCGTTTGACACAATAAAACAAGAAAGAATCATAGATAATAGGTGAAGATGAACTAGAAAATGAGAAGAAAAAGAAATGAGCACGAGAAAAGCAAGTGGGAAAAGAATAGATAATAATCCAGAAATTTTACAATAAGAGGGTGTCATTAATCAAAATTACATATTATATGTGACCTAATTTTTCTTTTTCATTATCTTCATTATTCCAAACACTGCAGCATCTACTCTGAATGCATAAAGAGATTTTCATACATATATTCATGATCGCATTACGGGAAAAGCCAGCAATATTTTTTCATTAAATCCCTGACTACTATATCTACATATATATGTATCTAAATGTTGAAAGATCAGGGAGTTATCCAAACAATGCCATTAATTTACTTTATTATCAAGAGTGCAGCACGGGGGGCAACCAGAGACATCATAATCTGTCATCACACAGTGCCTTCAACAGGTAGGTGGTTTTTATGTTTATCTTTTCCTCCTTGTTCCCTCTCTCCTCGTCCCAATTATGCAGCTTGCTACACCATAACAAACAGGTCCACCAGCCCAAACCTACAAGCCAGAAACACAGCCACAGACTAGCTGGTGCCTGCACAGGCCTCGGGGGCTTCAGCTCACACCTAATGATCTGCTTCGACGGACAGAGGCTGTGGGCTAGAGCTTAGCGTCTCCCCTGATACCTCACCCCCCGCACAAACAGCAAGGTATGTGGCATCAGTTGATTCACTTATTTAAGATCGACATTGACCCTTTTTTAAAATTCCTGTAAGAAACATAACATGTTGATATACTTGCAAAGTATTCTGTCTATCTAATGTCCTAATATCTTCATAAAGTACAAAAGGAGGAGAAATTATAAACGTCTTTATTTTTTCACAGTTTAATAGCAGACTATTAGACGTCTCAGAAAAGAAAACAGACTGAGATGCATATGAGACATTTATCTAAGCCTTACAGCGCGGCAGGACAGACATCACTCTCACGGGTCAAAGGTCATCTCTAATTGGGTGGAGAAAAGAAAACAAGCACTCTTTCAGGGTGGTAGATCTAAGGAAGGCAATCACAACAACTCAAAACAGAGGCGACTAAAACTTCAATAACTATTTCCATCATAGAGTACACTGTGAAGTCAGTAAGGGAGAGTGGGAGAGTCTGTACCATTTTTTACATTCTCCTTCATAACTCACTCACTACTACAGATATACCTGCCATCGTTTGATATAAGAAACATTCATGTGTGTCAAAAATAATTGTACCATTAATAGATTTTAACAATAGTTGAGGTAAATTGTGACATTCAAATAATAATAATAATAATAATAACAATAATAAATTATAATTACATTATTTTTAATTTAATATTTTATAACTTTTTAAATAACTTACATTTTATAATAATAATAATAATTATTATTATTATTATTATATAAAAAATTTATTAATGCAACCTTTATTTTACAATTTTTGATACAATTAGCCCCAATTTCAAAAACATGTTGAAATCACTTATGGTAACAACCAGTGATAATGACTTTGAATCAACAGCCTAGATATAAAACACTAATATAAAAGCATCAAACTTTAGATAACAGAAGAAAAATTCTGAACATCCAAAAATGATTTTTATACCTCAATTTTTGTTTTTAATTTGTTGAAAAAATTAAGCAATTTCACTTATTTGTCTCGTGCACACAGAGAACTTCAATGAGCATGTGATGAGTAGGTTTCATCACACTGACTTATTTGTGAAATTTGTTACAATTACTCCCAGTCTCTCCTACAGTATCCCTTATCACATACCTAAGGTTACTGCAGAAAAAAAAAAAAAAGTAAAATATAAAAAAAAAAAAATCAATCAAATTAAATTCAGTTCTTAAGTGTTGCTATATTTTTACATATGCTGGTAAAATAGTAGCATATGTGTTTTACTTTAACTCAAAAGTTTCTCTAGTGAATGCTCTACAGTATAAGAGCTTTATCTCATTCATGTTCACTCCAGCAGACACAGAGGCTCAACCCTGTAACACCAAAGCCATAAATATCAGTGAGCCAGCAACTGAGCACATTATATTGATGACAGCATCCAAGCAAAATGGGAAGCTGTAGACGTGCACTAACTCGGGTCTTGTGGGATTATGGAAAATAGTTCTTTCCCATCCCACAATCAATGCGTGGAGCCTTCTGAAATGTTGAGCTTTTGCATTCAGCGGCTCAAACTCTCACATACTTCTGTGATTCTGTTTCCCGAATAATACGTAGTTCCAAAAACAGCAGCCATTTGTCTGGGAAACACATTTTTCTCTGCATACTGCAACCTTGGAAAAGAGAAAATACTGACATGATGAATTAGGTCCCATAAATTTCAATCCATAAGCAATACAGATGCATTCATCTTGCACTTTAACTTTTTGTTTATTGGAGATAGCACTTATTTTGTCAAGAAGGAACTGGGAGTGAGTTATGCTCTCTTTAGCTGGGTAATGGTCAGCGGCAGCTTGACATCCTTCAGCCTAGTAAACAGTGTCAAGTCCTAACACCGCGCAGGTGCCACTCGTTGGACTTACGGGGGAGACGCACATGTCAACATAACCCACAATAGCTGCGTAACCACCGCCAGCGGGCCCCCTTGGAAGAGAAGTGGGCAGGGCAGGGGACAACAATAATGATGTGTTGCTTTTGTTGGCTTTAATTGAGCAAACTTTTAGTACATCCTCAATAAACAACAAAGCAGCCAATTTGGTGGCAATTAAAACAGACTCATGTTGCGAAGTCAAACTTGCTTACAACAACTGCCTTTCCTGCTGACAGGCCGATGATTGATTACTGGGCCCGGGTCGTCTTTTATAACGCGATAAGCCAAATGAAACCCTTGACTGCGGGGGCCCATCTGAGGTCTGGCTGGGCAAATTAAATCTCCTGCACTGATGTCTTTCTCTTCCTCTCATTCTCTCTTTTCCTCTTTCCCACCCTTCTTTCCTCCGTCTAGCTCTTTGTATGTCATACCAACAGACACTAAATCACACGAAAAATGAGTGCGAGGAAAATAAAGGAAACAAAAGATGGCACAAATGGCCTCAATCTCTCAGGCGGCTCTCTGGGGACCGGCATGCCAGGTGATCTGCGGCAGCAGGAGAGCTGAGGACATTAAGACATATTAAACGTACTAAAGACTTAATGAAGTTCAGGCAAGCAGTGCCACAGTTGACTTTATTAGTTTACACCAGATTAATGGGGATAATCATTTAAGTGATGGAGATGGATTACCCTCCGCAAGATGCTCCTTGGCTCGGGCTGGCCCAGCCACAAACTGACGCGACTCCATAGCCAGAGCCAGAACCAAGACCGCGAGATAGGAAAAGTAAGCCAGAAGTGAAAGGTTTCATTCCGCCACACAATTACAGGGCTGATGCTGCACAAATGTGTGGCAAAATGTTAGTGTAACGAAAAACACAAAAAAATATTTTTGGGGAGTGCAGCAATTTAGCAATAAATCAATTTATGTGTATAGCGTCTTCTATAATACAGCTTTACAGAGATAGTCTAGCCAACTCTCATGAGAAGTCTACTGTAAGAAAGCGCACAAATGCATGACCTAGCCTTAAAGCCCAAGCTTTGACCCAAAGCCTAAACTAAACCATGATGAAAATCATAGAAAAAAAACTATAAACACATTGCCTTTTCATTTAAGACAAGTTGTAAAATTTCTTATTGTACTTGAATCATTTTGTGCAATATGCATGATTTTGCCATTTTGTATGAATTAGTATTGTTTGAGTCTGTTGGGTCTAGTAAGTAAACAGGGTCATGAAAATTTTGGGAAAACATAAATGTACATTTTAAAACCTCTAATTAATAAATATTTAGGTAGAAAATAAAAAATAAAAAAAAGTAGTTAATTAATTAGTAAACAAATAATTATTACAATGCATTAAATGGAAAGAAAAAATATAGATAAAAGGACATAAGGAAGATTTGGAATGAAAACTTTCTTCTTGTGAAATATAAGGCATAGGTAACATATCCACAAACACTTGAATGCATCTAGAGATGGATGATCCTATTTAAAAACACACAACTGTTTGGGTTCGGTAAGATTCTTTTAAAATATTTATTTGATTAATAGAACAAATTTATTTGAAATAGTTTACTTTTGAAATAAATTACTTTTGATCAATTTAATGTGTAAAAAAAATGTAATGTGCTGAATAAAAGTATTAATTTCTAAAAAAAAAAAAATTTTAAAAACTGACCCCAAACCTTTGAATGGTAGTGTATTTAAGGCTGTATAAAATGGGGAAAAGAGAGAATATAAAAATAAACTTTTGTATTAGCAATAATAAAAATAATAGCATTGCAACAGACGGATCAGACCACTACCCTTGATAGCTTTGTTAAACAGTTTTACTCCAGAGAGGAACAGCAAGATCTCAGGAACATTATTCACTGCCAAGAGGGACACAATCCATAATATATATATATATATATATATATATATATATACACACACACACACACACACACATATATTTTGTCTATGTTGATCCCAGCTCCACAGCTGATTGTAAATGATTAAATGTGATAATGGGAGCTTGAACTGCTTTTAAGGGAACTGCTCATATTCAGTGACATACAATATGTAATATGTTGTAAAACTGTCATTAATGCTTCTATAACTTCTATAAACATGCTCACCCTGTAAAATATAACCTAAAGCTAAAACTGACCACCTGCACATGGCTCTGACAGGATATTGCATTTCTGACAACAATAAAAGTGTCAAACACACCCCCACCCATCCACCCACACACAGTCCTGTATCAACCTTCCCAAGAAGGTTTAATTATTGTCTCTCATTGTCTTGCCTTCTCTAAGACAGATCTCAGTGGTGACAGAGTATGTGACAGATGGAAGCACAGGGAAGGTACACTTTGCCACACACCTCACAAAATCAGCTTCAACTAGCCCCCATCCTCATGAGCAGGCATACATATCCGAAACATATGCAGCATCTTTTTAATGGCTGTCTCTCACCATCTAATGTCACAAAGCTTGTGCAGCGTAAGCAGGACTTCCCCAAATGATGATGGAAAGTCATGCTTAAACATAAAGACTGAAGAGCCCCATGCTGTTGAGTAATAGGGCATGAGACTGAGGGGACATCTGTCAGAAAAACTGCAGGAATAGCCTACATCCTGTGGAGGACAGAGTTCAAATGGATGTTATATTGATGTCTGGCATGCTGTAGTCTCATTCTGAGCCGTTCTGTCTTAGGAAGTGCATCTGAACCATTCCTGCACACTCCATTTGCATCCACTGTAAATTCACAATAAACTCATGTTCTGTGGAAGTGAACATCATGCATCTTGTTGCCGTTTTTGGTTCTTCCTTTCTGCTGTTCTAGATCCTGTGCAAAGCAATATGGCACTTAATTTAAGAAACACTACTATGACATCAATACTGTGGTAACATTACAAGATTTTAAGCCATAAGCTGGTTGTCAGTAACCACTACATTTTGTTTTATGATGTTGCATAATATGTGACAAACCCTTTAAACATCTTCTGAGGCCAACTGCAATAACTAAGGAAAAATACATTTGCTGTTATGGTTAAAAAAAGTGTAATA